>NW_016107628.1:1108079-1122863 GCF_001604975.1 Cebus imitator
GGGTGTTGAACAATGAGAACACATGGACACAGGGAGGGGAGCACTACACACTGGGGTCAGTTGGGGGGAAATAGGGGAGGGACGGTGGGGGGTGGGAAGCTGGGGAGAGATAGCAAGGGGAGAAATGCCAGATGTAGGTGATGAAGAGGAAGGCAGCAAATCACACTGCCACGTGTGTATCTATGCAACAATTTTGCATGTTCTTCACATGTACCCCAAAACTCAAAATGCAATAAAATAAATAAATGGGAAAAAAACAGATGTGTAAGAAAACTCAGCTTTTCAAAACCAAAAAAAAAAAATGCACTTCTGAGTCTCATCTAAAAATAAATAAATAATAAATAAATAAATAAATAAATAAATTACTAGGCAACCCCCCATTCTGAAGCAAAGTGATGCAGAAAGGCTGAAAATGAAAATAAAATCAGTTATACTAGGCAATTTCAAGCAAAAAGGAATATCAGACATGGTTGAATTTAGGGCTAAAGGCATTTTAAGGATGAAAAGAGCACACTTTGTAATATTTAATGGTGCAATTCACAATGGAGAAAATGCAAATATATTTTCATTAACTACATAGCATTAATATTCATAAATAAAAAATTATAGAAGATATGAGAAGAAAAACATACATATTAATATCTATGGAGCTTTCATTAATACATATTATATCTATATGAACATTTTTCAGTTCACACTCAAGTGGACGAAAGATAGATAGCTAGCTAAGTATATAGAAGCCCTCAATCTCAAGAATAGGATCAGATTGAGATATAACAAACTGTCTGAAAAGAGTAGATTTTTCATTCAAGTCCTCATGGAATAGTCACAAAATTTGACCATATGTTACCCCACACACAAAGTAACACGTTTCAGAAAAATGGAAAGAAAACAAAAAACATCTTCTTATCATAAAAGATGTAATAAAAACAGAAGGAAATAAGAATCATAAAATTTTGGGGGAACAACAGAAACAATATTCCCCAATTACTCTATTGAATAACTCAGAGAAAAAAAATCCAAAATAAATTACATAATATGTAGAAATTTAATAACAACACTAGAACAGCATTATAATTTTGCAGTGTTCTGAAAAATATAATCTCAAAATATATAAATAAATAGTAAGAATAAATGTATTACTTACATATGTCAAGAAGTTATTAAAAAGCCAATAAAATAATCTATGGATAACAGAATGAAGTAATTATGAAGGATAAAAGCAAAAATTAATGATTTAGGGAAAAGGGAAATGATAGATAAAACTAATAAGTAAACGAAAGCTGTCCCTTTGAAAAACTAGTAAAGTAGAAAAACTAATAGTAAATTTATATCAATCAGGGTTCTGCTAGAGAAACGTAATGGCTTATGTGATTCTAGGGCTGCTTAGGTAATTCTGAAATCCACAGGACAGGCTATTAGGAAGGGCAGGCTGGAACTCTGGCATTAGTTAAAGCTGCAGTTTATAGAATAATTTATTCTGAGAAGTCTCTGTGCTCTTAAGGGCTTTTGAGTAATTGAATCACACTCACTCTAGATTATCTAGGAAAATCTTCTTTGCTTAAAGCACACTGATGGTAGACTTTATTTTCATCGACAAGATATCTTCACAGCAACACCTAAATTAGTGTTTGGTTGAACAACTGGGTACTGTAGGTTACCATCACATAATCTAACCAAGAAAACAGAAAAATGTCACAAATGTCTCAAATAATGAGACTACTGAGGAAATAACTACAGATGAAAACTAAAATTAAAAGAATGATAATAGACATGTTTTCAACTCTATTCAAATAAAGAAACTGATAATTTTCTAGGAACATATGAATCTTCAAAACTAATTGCAGAAAAAGTGGAAAACTCAAAATGACAATTTCCATCAAAGACCTAAACATTTTTCCAGGTGCTATTCCTTCAAAGCATCATATTAAAGAACAGATGATTTATTCCCTTTTAAGTTCTCCTATAACATTGCTGTAAATTAGAACATTCTGTGATGATTATGTTCTTACTGCACTGATCAGTGTGGTAGTCAGGTACACATGGCTGTTGAGCATTTGAACACAGCTAGTTCTATTGAGAAACTGAATTTTAATTATATTTAATTTTAATTAATTTAAATGGCCACATGTTGCTGTTAGCAACCACATTGGACAGGGCAGTTCTAGAGCATATGAAAGAAGGAGAGCTTCCAAACTTGTTCATGAAGAAAGAATAAAATTGTAAGTCTAATGAAGATCGAACGTGAAACAATCACAGACCAATGACATTTATGAAAATGGATGAAACACCCTAAATAAAATTAGATAACAGAAGCTAGTAGCATAATATATAAAGATCAGATATTGTTTGTTATAGTTATTAAAGAGGTTCAGAAGGATAAGAATTGTTGACATAATTTGTCTTATTAAGATATTGTCTTAGTCAGTTTGGGCTGCTATCACAGAAAACCATAATTTGGATGACTTAAATAACAAATGTTAATTTCTCCCAGTTCTGGAAACTGGAAGTTCAAGATCAGGGTGCCGGCATGGCTAGGTTCCAGAGAAGGCTCTATTTGCAGATGGCCATCTTCTCATTGTATTCTCAGGTAGCAGAAGTAGAGGGGGCTAGCTCTCTTATTTTTTTTACAAGAACACTAATTTCACATTGGGGCCTCCATCCTCATGGACCTTCAAAGACCCCACATCCTAACACCATCCTACTGGGGGGCTAGGGTTTCAGCATATGAATTTTGGGAGGATACATACATGATGTTTATAATAGAGCTCAACAACAAAAATATGTCTAGAGGATTTCTACCATCATGAAAATGTTTAAACATTGTTATAGAGATACTAGCCAAAATTAAAAGAGGAAAGAGAGGGAGAGTGAAAGAGAGGAAGAGGGAAAGAGAAGGAGAGAAAGAGAGAAAGAGGGAGAATTGAAATTTTTTTTGGAAAAACCCCCCAAAAAAGTAATCAAGTGAAAGTTTATTCCCATGATGAGAAAATTTGGAAGAGTGCCTGCATATACAATTAACATAAAGAAAGCAATAACCTTCATTTATACAAATAATAACCATTAGAGGATTTGATGAGAAGGAATCCAATTACGATGGCAACAGCAACAACAGGTAAAATTTCTAAGAGAAACCTAAAGAAATGTGCAAGATTTAGTTGAAGAAAACTCTACAACCTCCTGGGAAACATGAAGGGTAACTTGAAGGAATAAAGAAGGATATATTTTTTTCCTGGACAGGATTATGCAAGTTAACCCATAAAATTAGTGTCATCTTATTAAATCACCAACAGAACTTTCTTTTTGCAGTAAGGCAAGCTGATTCTAAAATTCATAGAGAAAAGTTACAAAGCAAGAATGGCCAAGGAAATTTCTACTATTAAACATAAAGTTATATAAATTAAAATAGTATTATGATAGCACATAAATAGATCAATGTATCAGAATAGAGTCCAGATATGGACCTAAATGTATGTGGGAATTTAGGGTCTGATGAAGGCATCATTTTAAAACAATAGTGGAAAGGAAGAATAGTCAGACATCTGGATAGCTATCTGGAATCCAAAAGGTTGCATCATAGATACCAAGTATTCTAGACCAAAATGGTTTCCAAGTGGATTAAAAGTGTAAATGTAAAAAACTTTATATAATGATTAGGAAAATTAAGAAAGTCTTTAAGAATAATTCTGGTTTGGAGAAGGCCTATCTAAACATGCCACAAAATGCAAGTCATGGTCATGAAAATACTGATAAATTCAACTAGACTAAGAATTGTTTATTATAAAACCAAAGTCAAAAGACAAATGATGTAGGAAAAAGTATTTACAGGTCTTGTTAAAAAGGACTGAGTTTTGTACAATGTGAGTGATTTTTACAGATTGTTCGGAAAGGGTCCAATAGCCCACTAGAAATATGGGCAAAAGACATAAGTAAATAGTTCAGAGGAAAAGACATATAAGCAGCTCATAAGTTCATTAAAAGATGGGCAGCTTTCTTTAAAATTACAAAAATGCAAATAAAAACTTCACTGCAATGTTAATTTTCATCAGACTGACAAAGATCAAAAAGTTTGAAAACACACTGGGCTGGCAAGCATGGGGGGAAAGAGACACTCATTTATTGCTGTAGGAGAGCAAACTGCTACACTCTCTATGGCCACTGGGTTTGTGTTTAGCCAGATTTTATGACTGCAACTTAAGAGAATGGAGAGGAATCCAGATTTCAGGATATAAAGGCAATAGAGTTTTGTGACTAGACTTCATAGCACAATATTACCTTTATGCTAGTGTGGTACTATAATGGTAACATTGTGCAATGTGGTATAATTGTCTGTATCACATAATAGCTATCTACAATTACCTACTCTGAATTGCGCCCTTGGTTTTTAATTTCCTTAGTTTCCATGAAAGCCCTATTTCTTTAATTTATTAATTCATTTATTCATTCACGTGATCAATATTTACTCTGTGCTTAGTCCAGGAACTCTTCAGCTCTGCACCTGTATTTTCATTCTCTCCTAGAGCATAGCTTGCTTTGACCTGTCTATTGTAGGCACGAGTGGTTTGCTCTCACACTATTCAATATTGATTTGTGATGCCACTTCTGGCCTTATGAATCAGGGCACTAGGTTAATTTCCATCTTTCCTCTTGTTCTGTTCCTGTGGGACTTACCAGCTGGGCTTATTGTCCACTGTGCTTCCAGTGAAGTGAAACAGTGCAGTGACATTATGCTTAAGACACTATGAGACATCTGTTGTCCCAACCACAGGGCGTTAATTAAAAAGCAATATGAATTGATTGCCTACTAAAGCACAGAGCTAGAGACAGAGCCATTAACAAAAGAGAGAACTTTTCTATTATGATAGAATCAGAGTGCAAATATTCGAGTTCAGAACTAATGCCCAGAGTGTATAGTGGCCACTGTCTGGTAGGAGTCTTTCATTTAGGACTGAAAGGGACAGACCAGTTAGAAATGGGGCTCAAGTGCACTTGGTGAAGTGAAGCAGGCACGCAGGGCTGGATGGTAGAATTTCACTACGTAAGGCAGGAAGGAAGCATAAGTAGGGAGGCAAAGCTGTGCTTATTGTCCAAGAAGCTGTAACAAAATGGGCATAGATTAGGCTGACCGTAGATGATGGCCCAGTTGAGAGAAAAGATCTCTGTAAGATTCTTCCCAGAAGTCTGCAAAGTAACTTCAGATAACCCTAAAGATGAAATCACATAAGTGTTTTAACTTAAGATTTCTGAAATTGGGGGGGCCAAAACTTAATGAAAGCAGGATATAGAGGGATAGTGTGTAAAAATACTTTTATTTTTCAAAAAGTAATAGAGGTACGTTCATGGGAGCAAGGTTCCTTTTAACATTTATAATTGAATGGGTTTAAGTTATGCGTAGGTTCCTAAGTGTTAATTGATATGACCTGGAGAAAAGAAAAAAGTTTTTATGTGAGGATATGCATGTCCCCAAAGACTAAAAATTGAAGAACAATATGAGATATAGTTTTCTTTCTACACGCAATGAGGGAGTGGCAGAAGGGTTGCTTTAGCTTCAGGAAAAGAGATCATGGGGATGGGTAAATCCCCCACTATTCTGAATGGCAGGGTCACCGTAACAGTCTTTACCCTGCATCTCCGTCATTACACATTTTCTTAACTTTAGCCTTAGCTACAGTGTATTGATAAAGGCATCAAAGATCCAAACTACTCCAGCTGCACATTGTTGAGCTTCTAGAACTTAATTCACTATAGCTAATATTTACTAAATACTAAGTGCTTAACGTGTCAATCACTGTAACTAGTGCTTTACATATATTATCTTATTCTAAACATGATTTTAAAATGGAAATATTATATACATTGCCAATCTAAATAACAAACATAGACTTTCTTTAAAAAATCATGTTTATTTGGAAATAGGCATTGCTAGAAGAATACACATGCCGTAGTAAACTCTGCTCATATTCAGGGAGGTAAAGGAAGACAATTTCTAGACCAAAATGGTTTCCAAGAGGATTAAAAATGTAAATGTAAAAAACTTAATATAAATGATTAGGAAAACTAAGGAAGTCTTTAAGAATAATTCTGGTTAGGAGAAGACCTATCTAAACATGCCACAAAATACAACAGTCATGAAGTCATGAAAACATCGATAAATCGAACTATACTAAACATTGTTTATTATAAAAGCGAAGTCAAAAGACAAATGGTATGGGAAAAACATATTTTTAAAAGGAAAAATGAGAAGGATTACATAATTGTTTTGAGATAATTATCTTTGTCTACGAGGTTTAATAACAAGGGTGGCACTAGTCTGAGGGTGGACAGGCAGTTGCTGAGCGATGTTGTCACAGAAGTATTTGCATGTGTGTGCATGTGTGTGTAATGATAGCCTTTGTGCAAGGTTGTGATTTTTGCAGTCTTTTGTGATAGTTCTTGTTGTCAGGCATTTGTGATAAGAACTCTCCCTTAATGACCTTCCACAGTTCTATTTGGGCAGGGTTTTTAACACAAGTGACTCCTTTTTGATTCTTGCAACTTTCACAACATACAGCAATGTACACAAATTAGAAATGTATAGCTGAATGCTTTATCATAAAGTGAAACACCCGTAAAGTGAAACTTAACTCTAGGTCAAGAAATAGAACATTCTCAGGACTCCAGAAGCATTCCTTATGTCTCCTCCCAATGACTGCGCTCTCTCTTCTCTCTAAAAGTTATAATTATCCTGACTTCTAACATCATAGCTTGACTATGTCTGTTTTTAAACTTTGTATAAAATAGAATAAAATAGTTTGCACTGTTTTGTGTCTGACTTCTTTTCCTTAACATTATGTTTGTCAGATCTATTCATATTATTCAATTTAGCAGTAATTTATTCATTCTCATTGCAACATTCTAATGTATGAACATAGCACAATTCATTCATTGTACTATTAATGAACATGTGAAAAGTTTTCACTATTTGGTTATCATGATTATTTTTAATGAACATTATTGTATACATCTCTTGGTGAAAAATATGTACGTACTTTATAATTAGAAATTAAATTGCTAGCTCATAGGGTATATACATATTTAGGGTTAGTAAAAACTACCACATAATTTTCCCAAGTGGGTATATACCATTTTACTCTCCGTTATCAGTGTATGAAAGTTCAAGGTGCTCCTCATCTCTCCAACACAGCATTGGCAGCTTTTAAAGTTTTAACTCTTTTGGCAAGTGTGTGGTGATATTTCATTGTGGTTTTAAATTTGATTTCCCTAATTACAACTAAGGTTGAACACATTTTCACATATTTATTTGCCATTTGGATATCCTCTTCTCTGAAATTCCTGTTCAGGTCTACTGTCTTTTTTCTTTCAGATTTTTAAAAGTTTTCTTATTTACTTTTAGAAGTTTTTACATATGCAACATGTAAAATTTAAGAAAAACCTCTTCCCAAGTTAATTTACAGGTTTAATGGGATACCAATAAAAATCCAAATAGTTTATTTTTTGGAAATTAAGTCAATTCTAAAATTTACATCGGAAGGCAAAAGAACAAGAATAGCTAAGAAAATTTTGAAGAAGAATTAAGTTGGAAGATTACCAATTTTCAAGACTTATTTTAAAAGGAAAGTAATATATTGTGATTTTGACACATGGATAGAAGATCAATAAAACAGAGTAGAGACCAGAAAGAGACCCCCAGTATATGGGCACTTGACTTATGACATTGTGACATTGAAAAGCAGTGGGAAAATATTTTCCCTAGTAAATTATCCTGAATCAGCTGAATAGCCAAATGGAAAAAAAATGAAACCTAATCCTGACCTCACATCATACTTATAAATAAAGTCCAGGTGGATTGTAGATGTAAACATATAAGACAAAATAATAAACCTTCCAGAAGATCACATAGGGGAATGTCTTCATGACCTTAGGGAAAGTGAAAGATTTCTTAAACAGGACAACCAAAGCACTAACCATGAAGAAAAAGACTGATACATGGGATGATGTTAAAGAATGTTCATCAAAAGACACCATTGGGAGAGTGAAAAGGCAAACCACAGGAGTAGAAAATATATTTGCTGGTTGTTTGATTCTGCCTTAGTATCTCCAGCAACAGTGCCATCTCCTCCGTGGCTCCCACCCAAATCCCAGCATTTGGGTGATCCTGACACCTAGGTTCTGAGAACATTTTGTCTATCAGGCACCATTAGTGCCCTAATTTACATGCTTTCAGCTTCATTTCAGCACAACTGCAGTAAACAACTCAGCAGTTTCAACTCATCTCAAGCTTACAGGGTCTCACCTCATTGCTAGCCATCTTTCACTTCCTCTCATGGCATTTCTACTACACTGTAGTGGTTTCTGAAAGTCTGTGTAGCAAGCAACCACGTATAGAGAGAAACTGTAGGATATCAATAGCCTGAAGGTGACTGATATAGTTTGGCTCTGTGTCCCAACCCAAATCTCATGTCCAATTATCCACATATGTTGAAGGAGGGGAGTTATGAGAGGTGATTGAATCTAGGGGAGAACTTCCCCCATGACGTTCTTGTGAGAGGGTTCTCATGAGACCTGGTTGTTAAAAAGTGTTTAGCGCCTCCCACTTTGCTGTCTGTCCCCTGCTGCCATGTGAAGATGTGCTTGCTTCCCCTTCGCCCTTCCGCCATGATTGTAAGTTTCCTGAAACCTCCCCAACCATGACTCCTGTATAGCCTGTGGAACTGTGAGTCAATTAAACCTCTTTTCTTCCTAAATTATCCAGTCTCACGTAGTTTTTTATAGCAGTGTAAGAACAAATACAGTGATTCTCTCCCAAGGAGAAATGGAAGCTGATGAACAAATGCTTCTCCAACTCAATCCTTATGTGGGAAAAAAATCTGAGTCTTCTACATTCTTCTCAAAAGATCCTGTGTGAGAATGAGCTTTAGTTGCCCAAAGCAATGATCTAAACAATGCACCCTTATCTTGAATTTTTCACCTTCTCTCATTCTCTCTGGAACCTCACTACAGCTGATCTCAGGCTCCAATTTGCAGCAAGAGGCATGGAAAAGAGCAAATAACCCAAGCTAAGGTGTTGCTCTCTTTGTCCTTATTCATAGTGGTACCAGCTTCTTGATGTTGCTAACTCTTGGGTTATCTCATTGTATCCTGCTGGTATTCTCATCTGTTTTATTGCCTGGGTAACCAATTTCCTGTATTAATTTCTTTTCTGTTTTACATGTGTAGAGTAGACTTTGTTTTCCTAGTTGGACTCTGACTGATAAACCATTCTGGTTTCTATCCCTCCACTCTGTCACCTTGTAATGTTTCTCTATCCTGGCCCTAGTCCCTCCATATAGCCATGAATATGCATGGGCTTCTGCCTTTTTTCCCACATTTTTTCACTATAAGAGATCATCTGATCTCATCATTTATCATTTTTTTGTTGCTGAAAAGGAAAACACAACATAGTACAGTAGTTAAGCTGTTGAACTTAGGACCGAATAAGTTTATGTATGTAAAGCACTTAGAACAATCTTGTTAGGTAAAAAGCACTAAATAAATGTAACCTTTTACTGTGACTCCCAAATCTACATTTTTTCCCCATTTAAACAAATTATACTTTAAGTTCTGTGGTACATATGCAGGTCATGCAAGATTGTTACATAGGTATACTCATGTCATGGTGGTTTGCTGCATTCATCCCCCCGTCACCTATATTAGGTACTTTTCCTAATGTTATTCCTCCTCAATCCCCCCACATCCTGCTATCCCTCCCCTAGCCCATCACACCCCCCAACAGGCCCCAGTGTGTGATGTTCCCCTCCCTGTGTCCATGTGTTCTCATTGTTCAACACCCACTTATGAGTGAGAACATGCAGTGTTTGGTTTTCTGTTCTTGTGTCAGTTTGCTGAGAATGATGGTTTCCAGTTTCATTCGTGTCCCTGCAAAGGACATGAATTCATCCTTTTTATGGCTGCATAGTATTCCATGGTGTATATGTGTCACATTTTCTTTATCCAGTCTATCACTGATGGGCATTTGGGTTGGTTCCAAGTTTTTGCTATTGTAAACAGTGCCACAATGAACATACATGTACATGTGTCTTTATAATAAGACAATTTATAATCCTTTGGGTATATACCCACTAATGGGATTGCTGGGTCAAATGGAATTTCTATTTCTAGATCCTTGAGGAATCACCACACTGTCTTCCACAATGGTTGAACTAATTTACACTCCCACCACCAGTGTAAAAGCGTTCCTATTTCTCCACATCCTCTCCAACATCTGTTGTCTCCAGCTATTTTAATGATTGTCATTCTAACTGATGTGAGGTGGTATCTAAGTGTGGTTTTGATTTGCATTTCTCTAATGACCAGTGATGATGAGCATTTTTTCATATGTTTGTTGGCTGCATAAATGTCTTCTTTTGAAAAGTGTATGTTTATATGCTTTGCCCACTTTTTGATGGGGTTGCTTGTTTTTTTCTTGTAAATTGTTTTAGTTCTTTGTAGATTCTGGATACTAACGCTTTGTCAGACAGGTAGATTGCAAAAAATTTTTCCCATTGTTGGTTGTTGGTTCACTGTAATGATTGTTTCTTTTGCTGTGCAGAAACTCTTAAGTTTAATTAGATCCCATTTGTCTATTTTGGCTTTTGTTGCCAATGCTTTTGGTGTTTTAGTCATGAAGTCCTTGACTATGCCCATGTCCTGAATGGTATTGCCTAGGATTTCTTCTAGGATTTTTGTGGTGTTAGGTCTTATGTTTAAATCTTTAATCTATCTGGAGTTAATTTGTGCATAAAGTGTAAGGAAGGGATCCAGTTTCAGCTTTTTGCCCATGGCTAGCCAGTTTTCTCAACATCATTTATTAAACAGGGAATCCTTTCCCCATTGCTTGTTTTTGTCCAGTTTGTCAAAGATCAGATGGTTGTAGATGGATGGCATTACTTCTGAGGCCTCTGTTCTGTTCCATTGGTCTATATCTCTGTTTTGGTACCAGTACCATGCTGTTTTGATTAATGTAGCCTTGTAGTATAGTTTGAAATCAGGTAGCATGATGCTTCCAGCTTTGTTCTTTTTGCTTAGGATTGTCTTGGCTATGCGGGCTCTTTCTTGTTTCCATACGACGTTGAAGGTGTTTTTTTTTCCAGTGCTGTGAAGAAGGTCAATGGTAGCTTGATGGGGATAGCATTTAATCTATAAATTACTTTGAGCAGTATGACCATTTTCACGATATTGATTCTTCCTAACCATAAGCATGGAATGTTTTTCCATCTGTTTGTGTCTTTATTTCCTTGACCTCCCTTGGGTAGGAGGGGTGTCCTCCGTCCCCTTGCCCTTCTCTGGTGAGGCAGCACCCCACCCTGCCTCAGTTTGCCCTCCTTGGGCTACACCTACTGTTCAACAAGTCCCATTGAGATGAACATGGTACCTTGGTCGGAAATGAGGAGATTGCTCACCTTCTGTATCACTCTTACTGGGAACTGTGCTCAGGAGCTGTTCCTATTTGGCCATCTTGGTGGAAGTCAAAAATCAAATCTACATTTTTAATTCTTTTTTTCCCCTCAAGCTGCAGCTCTGCATATCCTCATTCATCATGAATATTTTCCTAAACAATTTGTGAAATTATTATTATTATTTTTTTTTGGAGACAGAATCTCACTCTGTTGCCAGGTGCCAGGCTGGAGTGCAGTGGCGCGATCTCAGCTCACTGCAACCTCTGCCTCCTGGGTTCAAGCAATTCTCCTGCCTGAGCCTCCCGAGTAGCTGGGACTACAGGCACACACCACCACACCCAGCTAATTTTTGTATTTTTTAGTAGAAATGGGGTTTCACCAAGTTGGCCAGGACGATCTCTATCTCGTGACCTTGTGATCTGCTTGCCTTGCCCTCCCAAAGTGTTGGGATTACAGGCGTGAGCCACCGTGCCCAGCCTAAATTATTTTTATTCATTCACTTAAAATATACTTGCTGAGTGTCTATTATGTTCCGTATTTTCAGTTGTAGTTCTCTGTCACTTCTTCCTTAACATTTTGGAAACCAAATTCTTCATCTATTTTTTCTACTGGCAACTCTCTCCTGTTCTTCAAGATAAGTTTTTTATTCCTAACATTTTTGATAGTGTCAATTGCTTCACCATTTTCTTAGTAATAATTGTAATAATAATAATTATAATAATTTGAGTGGTGGCTTAGATTTCATAAATTAACACACTATTTAAATGGCTGAGAGTATTTTCACAAGTTTGAAAAATTTGGAATCACTTTTAATTCATTTCTGTGCTTCATTATCCTTGCTTATTTTTTCCTTTGAACTGTGTCTCTGCCCTGAATTTTGACACACCACTTTTACCCTAGACTCTCCCTTCTATGCTGGACCATCCCAGTGGGTGTCCTTCCCTGGCTGCAGACTGTTAATACTCTAATTTACTGTTCAGGTCAACCTGAATGAGGAGTTCAGGTCAAGCTGAAGAGTGTGATGGAGTAGACAGTAGTCAGACACTGTCATAGCAGTCTGGAACTTGCCACTAATGGCAAGCTTTCTGACCTGGACCAAGTCACTTAGTTTCAGTCTCAGTTTCCTTATATACAGGGTAAAATTAAGGTGGAGTTATAGGACCTATATGACCATTTCACGTGGAAACATTCTGACTGTTTCACACCCCGCAGATTCTGTGCCTGTTTTTCTGCCTCATCTTCATGATCCTCACAGCCTAGCTTTACCTGTGAGACCAACTTCATATTGTCCTGATTCTTTCTTTTCCTGTCAGGCAAGTCTCTACCCAAGTGTATCAGCATAATAGGATCATCGGCTATTCCTGTTTCTTTGTAAGTGTTTCTGTATAAGAGGGTAGATGCAAGGACTAAGTGAGATTACTAAGATCTCTCTCCTCTGAACAATAAGAAGCATACTTCTCAGCCACTTAATTCTGAGTAACACTTAGTACTTAGTACTACCTTTTGTGTACTCCTTTGTTTCATGGGTCAGGGCATGTATTAGTTCATTGTCATGCTGCTGATAAAGACATATCCAAGACCGGGCAATTTACAAAAGAGAGAGGTTTATTAGACTTACAGTTTCATGTGGCTGGGAAGGCCTCACCATTATAGTGGAAGGTGAAGGGCAACTCTCCCAGGGTGGCAGATAAAGAGAGAATGAAGAAGATGCAAAAGCAGAAACTCCTGATAAAACCATCAGATTTTGTGAGACTTATTCAGTACCATGAGAACAGTATGGGAGAAACCACACCCAAGATTCAATTATTTCCCACCAGGTTCCTCCCGCAACACATGGGAATTACGGGAATACAATTCAAGATGAGATTTGGGTCAGGACACAGAGCCAAACCATATCAGGTCACTGTGCACATATATTTTTATTTACATAAAGTTACAATATGGTCAATATTAAGGTTAGTCTTCAAATGAAAACTGGCAAATCTCATCAAAGCCTAAAGTGTTTAGAATAGTAAAAAGCCTCTTTTGCTATTTTGTATTTAGTGGTAGCTGCAATGTTTGGGTTGGGGCGGCTTGAGAGGTAATATATTTGTGTGTGTCTATATGATTTTCAGGTTTATTATAGCATCAGTTAACGATGTCACATCATTCTTCTCATCCAGAGAAAAAGTGAGAAATTCACACTCTAAATGTTGGACCCTTTTCTTCTCTGAGGTCTAGAGGTAATTATGTACAAGGAAGATGCCTTCAGAAAACTTTCCAAATACCATATTAAGAAAGAGTTTCAAACATTTAAGCAGAAACAGTATGAGGGTACTCACTGAAAGTACCACAGGGAAGAAACTCAGTAGGAGTGAAAGATGACGGAAATACTCCTGTTTGTCAAAGAGTTAAGGTAGCAAATGATGTGTATGCAAAGACAATGCACTTAGAGAAAAAAAGGAAACTAAAAGGTGGGAGGGGAGAATACTGATAATCTGAGGCTGCAAAAGAACAAGATATTTATACATAAGCTCTGTGCCTGGAGGGAATCTTGTTTTGTACAGAAACAAATTCAAATAGGTGATATAGGATAACTCTGTAAATATGATTCATGTGTAAATGACTCTATGGTAAAAATAACCTGTGGCCACTTTTTCTGAGGTCTTTGAAAACAAATGTGTTCTAAGGCATCGGTAATGGATTAAGTAATATTGTAAGCAATGTATGATAATCAGACATAAAAATGTATGCAACAGGAAAAAATCCTAGAACAAAATCATCTGCTATCCCAACCCAACTTGCCTATAGGACAGAGTTTTCAAGGAAGGAATATGGACATCTGTGCTTTTGTGTTTTTATCTGGTGAGGTACATCTGTGCTGTTTCAGGCACCAGAGCTCTGTCCCTTATGCAGGCTGGGTTCAAAGGTACATTCCAACTTGACCTGTTGTATGACATGCCCATGTGATTGTCAGTCTACACTGACACTTTAACATGTGTTAAACACTTAAAGTGTTGACATGTGTTAGCATTTTAACATGTGTTAAAGCGAAGTTATCAGAGGGTGATTGGTCTGAGATTGTTTCTGCACCTGGAAGCCTTACACAAGAAAACTAAAACTAAACTTAGAGGCATTCCTTGTACCTGATTAACTTTGAATTGAGCTTCAGCCAATCACAGACAACTAACTAGTTGATTGTTTATATAACTAGGGACCTCCCATCAAACCATACCCAATTAAGGTAAATGCCTAGCTGTAGCCAATCAAGTAATGTCTTTGCTTTGCTTCCATGCTCAGCCTCTAACAGCCAACAGCTTACATTGCTGGATTGGAGCTCTCTGAACCTTTTCCAATTTTTTTTTTTTTT
>NW_016107628.1:1123018-1248352 GCF_001604975.1 Cebus imitator
AGAGACGGGGTTTCACCATGTTGACCAGGATGGTCTCGATCTCTTGACCTCGTGATCCACCCGCCTCGGCCTCCCACAGTGCTGGGATTACAGGCTTGAGCCACCGCGCCCGGCCGTCCTTTTCCAGTTTTAAGTGTTGCCCGATTCATGAATTGTTCTTTGCTCAGATTAAACCAATTGAATTTACTTTGTCTAATTTTTTGTTTGTTTGTTTGTTTTCCACATGTGAGGGGGAAAATTTAAAAAAAAAATTGAAGAAAAAACAAAAACAATTTTAGCCTTCCCTCCCTTTTCAGATTTACTTCTCTATGGAAGTCTTACTTTGTTTTCCTGAGGTGGGCATTCTGCTTCCCCACCTAGAGTTTTGGACCTGTATGGGTTCACAGGCCCATCTGAGCTTGAGGCAAGAAGAACTGATTTTGCTTAGCAACAGGATTTCTTTGACTTTCTCCACATTCGGGTCCCGTGGGGCTGCTGTCATGTATAATTCCCCTTATTTGGTAACCTATTTTTATGGTGGCCCTGCTCTGGCCTTTTGTCTGTGATATCCCACCTTACACACCATCCAGGGTACTGAGCTTTCCTTGCTCCCTTAATCTAACACACTCATTTTAATGCTTTTTTCAGTCTTAATTTTTTATTCTACCCTTTTCTGCTCCCCAACTCCTACCCTTCCATCGAGAGACCCTTTCTTCTCTGTCTTCCCCACCCTATTATCTTCTGCTATACTCTTGCTCTGCTTCTATGGTATATCACAGGTACAACTCTGTTATAACATTTATCCATATCAATTTATTTAAGTCACTCATTGTGTTAACTGCTTGGAGAAGGGCTATCAAAAACCTCAGAAAATAATGGTTGAGTTAATTAATGCTTATTCCCTGTTCTGACTTTCTGTTCCAGTGACCTGTTTTGTCCTGTCCTAAACATAAGAATTGGGGTCCTTTCCTACCCTTGCCAGCAAGTTTCCCTCTTTAAAAACCAAAGCTGATGTAACAAACCTCAGTCCAGGACCTCTGTCTGTGGAATCATATGTGCTCTTTTCCTTTGGTATACAATCTGACTCCTCCATCTTATGCCATGGTCAGTTAAGACTGAAATGTGCTCTACTGTTAATTATATTTTTTTCCCACTGCAGTTAAACATTTCGTTATCAGCAGCTGCCAATGAGTGCTTCTCTGGCCCATATGGGTGGGCCTAGATCAGTGTTTCCCAAAATATAGTTCTTGGGAATCTTAATGAAAGACACTCAAGGTTCTTATTAAAAGTCAAAAATTTCCAGATTCTTCACCTGCAGAACTTCGTGGGCATACGACCTCTTGCACAGGGTTCTGTGCTTAGAAGGGCCCTGTACTTAGGTTGATACACTGTTGGCGCTACCTTGAAATTCTTTATAATTTGGAACAAAGGGCCTTGCCTTTTCATTTTGCATTGACCCCCCAAAATTATGTAGGTAGGCCTATCCTGTGTGTGTATGTATGTTTGAAGTGTATCATAAATATTTAAGAAAATATTTCATAAATTTTAAGAAACAAGCATTTCCTGACATCCTTCAGAAAACTACCATGAAGAATTTTTAAACGTTAATTTCTAATGTTAGCAAGAATATGAGGAAAAGAGCAGTCCCACTTATTATTGTGGTAATATAATTTTCCTAGAGGAAAATTTAATCATATGCATATATACACACACAACACACATATATACACTTAAAAAGCTCCTTTAGATTTGAAATTCAAAATCTTAATACGTTGTTTTCTATAGCTTTACCCATATGGCTATTTATTTAGTTTTGACTTTTATTACTTTTATTTCTAAATTTTATTCTTATTAAGGTAGTGCAATCCCATAGCTTAAAAATAAAAATAATACTAAAAAGCTGTATAAAAAAAAAAACAAACAGTGATTTCCAGCCTTATCCCTTTTCAGCTCTAAGTCCTTCTTCCTAGAAGCAATTCATTTAGCTTTGTCTTCTGGTAGTTATTTCTTTATTTCTATGCTACTTCTCTTCTTGATTTATCAAATTGAAATAATCCATTAACTTCCTGTTATAATACAGATGATTTAGCTCTGCTATACCTTCCTGAAGTCATTCTATTATACTTAATATGTATCTGTTTTACATGTATTCTGGAAACTTGTCGGTTTCATATGCATACATTTTCAGGTCTATGAAATTCTTATGCTTTATATTTAATTTTGTCTTCCTTTTTTTACTGAGTGCTGTGTGTTGAGGATTTTTCCAGGTTGCTTTATACTGGCACATGTTTATGACAGCATATGACAGTTTATTCACTTTGGCATTGTTGATCATAGAAAAAGATTAGTGTCAAACTAATTAACAAGGAATGAATTAAATGAGCACAGTAGCTGCTACAGTTAGAAAGCATGAACTGGATCTTGTTTCTGGTCAGCAGGTACAGAACCAGTGGAGGTGGATCAAAGTCTCTATCGGGGTGAAGACTGGACGTTCACTTGACATGAATCATTTGTGTAGGCTACGTGAAGTTTTCACTCTCATGGAGTCTGGGAGGTTGATTAGTAGGGCATCTGGGTGCACTGAGGGGCTCAAACCATGCCCCTCATTCTCTGTGATAATTCTCTAGGCCAGCTTGCCATCACTACCTGCATACTGCTTTCTGTTTTCGATCATGTTTTCTCTCTGAATCCCAGTCTATGGAGCCTTGTACCTTTCCTTGTTCCTTTCTTGCCTCCCCTTCTTCCAGCTCCTTTTATTTCCTTGGGGAGAACTTTACTAGCCTATTAAAACAGAGCCCACATCATTGATTGTGGAAATAAGACATGTCATATTTTCAGTTCTTTATTATTATTTTTGTTAGTTATACTTTAAGTTCTGGGATACATGTGTAGAACATGCAGGTTTTTTACATAGGTATACATTTGTCATTATGGTTTGCTGTACCTATCCTCCTGTCATCTACATTAGATATTTCCTCCTAATATTATCCCTCCCCTAGTCCACACCTTCTAACAGGCTCCTGTGCATGATGTTCCCCTCCTTGTGTCCATGTGTTCTCGCTGTTCAACTCTTATTTATGAGAGAGAACATGTGGTGTTTGGTTTTCTGTTTCTGTGTTTGTTTATTGAGAATGATGGTTTCCAGCTTCATCCATTTCCTTGCAAAAGACATAAACTAATTTTCTTATGGCTGCAGAGTATTCCATAATGTATATGTGCTACATTTTCTTTATCCAGTCTATCATTGATGGACATTTCAGTTGCTTCCAAGTCTTTGCTATTGCGAATAGCGCTGCAATAAACATATGTATGCATGTGTCTTTATAGTAGGATGATTTGTACTCCTTTAAGTATATACCCAGTAATGGAATGGCTGAGTCAAATGGTATTTCTGGTTCTAGATCCTTGAGGAATTGCCACTCTGTCTTCCACAATGGTTGAACTAATTTACCCTCCCACCATCAGTGTAAAAGTGTTCCTATTTCTCCACATCCTCTCCAGCATCGGTTGTTACCTGACTTTTTAATAATCGCCATTCTAACTGGTATGAGATGGTATCTCATTGTGGTTTTGATTTGCATTTCTCTAATTACCAATGATGCGTAGCTTTTCTCATATGTTTGTTGGCCACATAAATGTCTTCTTTTGAAAAGTGTCTGTTCATAACCTTTGCTCACTTTTTGATGGGGTTGTTTTTTTCTAGTAAATTTGTTTAAGTTTCTTGTAGATTCTAGATATTAGCCCTCTGTCAGAAGGATAGATTGCCAAAATTTTCTCCCATTCTTCAGGTTGCCTGTTCACACTGATGATTGTTTCTTTTGCTGTGCAGAATCTCTTTAGTTTAATTAGATCCCACTTGTCAATTTTGGCTTTTGTTGTAATTTCTTTTGGTGTTTTAGTCATGAAATCTTTGCCCATGCCTGTGTCCTGAATGGTATTGCCCAAGTTTTCTTCTAGGGTTTTTATGGTTTTTAGGTCTTACGTTTAAGTCTTTAATCCATCTTGAGTTAATTTTTGTATAAGGTATAAGGAAGGGGTCCAGTTTCAGTTTTCTGCAAATAGCTAGCCACTTTACCCGATACAATTTATTAAATGTGGAATCCTTTCCTCATTGCTTGTTTTTGTCAGATTTGTCAAAGATCAGATGGTTGTAGATGTGGATATAAACAGTTTGATTTTTTAAAGTTTAGCTTCTGTTCCCAACCATGGTCTGTAAAATTTCTATTTCCTGCCTCTAACTGCCATTTTGGGCAGATCCCATAATGTTTCTTTCTCTTTCAAGTATTACAAGTTGAGATTTCCATCTCCTAACTCTCTCTACTTGCCTTGCTAATGGCTAGATTTGTAGTTTGCAGGATAGCAAAACCAGTGGGAATAATGGCTTCTTCTTTTGATTTTCCTCCTATGCCAGCTATTTATACTGGAGACAGGGATGAGAAAGTTGGGGTCTATTATTTATCTATCTTCCTCTACTACTTAAGCAGCTTTGATTGTGTGATTGAGGGAAGTGCTAGTTTGGTTTTGAAATTTCTCCACTGCGTCGTGACATAGTTTCTGGAGGTGTTGAGGTGAGTAAAGAGATGGACAGAGAAAACTGTCTGTTAATTCAATTAACAGCCTTGTTTGCAGTCTCCTAGGAGTGGTTACCATGGCTTCTCTGGCTGTAATTGACAAGTTATTGTGTGAGGCAGATCTAAATGTCAGCTCTGGCACATACATGGGTTCTGTAGAGGGCCCCCAAAGCCACCCAGAGAGTCGTTTGATATGGGCATGCAGAGTTGCCTGCCCCTGTCCCCTTCTCCCATCCCACCTCCAGGAGACACTTGCAATCTCTTGCTGCTAGACCCCTTTGCAGGCTGCCCTTGGGTGGAGAACCTGCCAGTTATCTCAAGCCAACACACTTAGTGAGTCCATTTGATCCCAAGAAACTCATATGTTTTTGTGATGCCATCTACCCTTTGTTCTGATCACTACTTCTTCACCTTGTTGATGAAAGAAAGATCCCAACACTTGATAGTACAAGTTGGCCAAACACAACATTTGGCACTGGGCAGATGAGACTGGGAGTTTATTAGTCATATGGATTCACAGTCTGGGAAAGAAGAATATCACATGCCCTGCAGGACCACATGGAGTTTGTACTCAGGAACAGAGTGAACTAGGAGGGGCTGTGGGAGGAAGGCTTTGTATTTGCAAGAGCGTGAGGTGACCATTGGTTCCCATAGGAAGATATGATTGCCTTGTTTGAATAATTTCAAACCTGGCAGAAGATTTACATTGGGGACTGTGGCGAGTGCAGCCAGTCCAGCTAATAGAGAAATGAGCCAGATGGGGAACCTTTCCTGTTGGGTGGGAGATGGATCTGGCAATAGCCAGGTAACTCAGAGTTGAAACTTCAGGGCCTGAGAGGCTTAAAGACATCAAGACAGCAGGTGGAATTTCAGGCCCTAAAGTACACCCAGGTATCTTTCCCTGATACCCTTTCTACTTGCCTTGTGGGTCCAGGATAAGATCATTAAGTTTGCTGCCTAGGAAGACATCTAACAAGGAAGTGAGATGCCAGTAAGCTTTTTGTAGCATTGCCCCTTTCTGTAAATGATGTTCCTTTTAGGAAAATTAAAGGATAGAGTGGGTAGAAATCTCCTATGACCACAGAATTGTACTCCAAGGCTGCTTCCAGCAGCTTCTAGTTTCACCTCTTATTTCACTGGGGGGAAGGAATAGAAGGAAGATGATATGGTTTGGCTGTGTCCCCACCCAAATCTCATCTTGAATTGTAGCTCCCATAATTCCCACCTATTGTGGGAGTGACCCAGTGGGAGATAATTGAATCAAAGGGGTGGTTTCCCCTATACTGTTGTCATGGTAGTGAATAAGTCTCACAAGATCTGATGGTTTTATAAGGGGTTCTCCCTTTCGCTTAGCTCTCATTGTCTCTTATTTGCTGCCATGTATGATGTGCCTTTTGCCTTCTGCCAAGACTGTGAGGCCTCCCCAACCATGTGGAACTATAAGTTCATTAAACCTCTTTTTCTTTATAAATTACCCAGTCTCAGGTATGTCTTTATCAGCAGTGTGAAATGGACTAATACAGAAGACAAGGCTGTGGTTTTGATCGAGAGTAGTAATAAGGCTGGTTCTAGTGTCCTTTAACAAAATCTGAAGGAGGCATCAGGCCCTAAATGTTAGTGACCATCTTTAAAGTGTGTCTTCTTTTCAGACAGGGCTTTAATTCTGAGATAACGAGAATAACTCCACTGAACATTCTGTCACATGTGTTCCTTGAAGGTCTGGCCTCCTTCTGGCAAGACAGGAGCCCAGGAGGGGAGGGGCCCCTGGTCCCGAGGAGGCTCCAGGCTTCTTTTGTCATCTTAAGGATTAAGATATCACTGCTCTTTCGTACCCTCTTAACCATACTTCCATTCTATTTACAGGGATGGGAATTGAAGTTTAGAAAGATTCATGTTTAAATTTCTGTGCTGAGACATCCAAGATCCTGGGACAGGAGTGTGAGGACAGTATTTTAATTTTCTGGCAGCAGCATAATGGGATGAATGGGGTCTGCCATCTGCTCCCACCCCATGAATGTTGACATGAGGCTTTCTTCCCGGCACCTTACCTAGAACATCCTGCTGTTCTTCTCTTCCCTTTCATTTTTATCTTCCAATTGGAGGGAATAAGCACTGTGAAGATTGTGATGGTGATGGTGGTGTGAGACAAGGCTGGACTCCCACTTATGCATTTGGACAGTACATGTGTGATGGACAGAGACCTCTAGCTATGCTGACCTGACTTCTGTGTGGCCCCATGGTATGAAAGAGATGGAGAAAGAGGGTTGGAGGAAGAGTGGAATATTTTCTTTTTCTGCACAATAGCTGCTGGATCCCAGATCCAACTCAAGGTAAATCTGAGAGTCTTAATTGTCCCCTGCTCTCACTCCCATATTCCAGTAGACATTAGAGATTATCAGTCATTGAAGACCTTGGAACCTTGTGCAGAGAATTCTTCCCCTCCCCACATCTTGCTCTCCTGACAGCTTTTTCTTTTTCCTTGTCAGGGTTACCCTCACACTCCTATGCAGTATCCCATCTCATCAGCTGCTCTTCAGTGTTCACCCTAGGTGGACTTCTTACCTTCTGCATATTCTCCCTGGATGAACCCATTCATTCCCATTTCAAAAATTGCCATCTGTATACTTCTAATTTCTACAGCTATATCTCTAACTGAGACCACTCTCCTGAATTGAAGGATCTAGCTGCTTCCTGGATATCTCCACTTGAATTTCCCATAGGTATCTCTACCTCAAAAGTCCAAATATTGCCGGGCGCGGTGGCTCACACCTGAAATCCAAGTATTTTGGGAGGCCGAGGTGGGCCAATCACCTGAGGTCGGAGACCAGCCTGACCAACATGGAGAAACCCCGTCTCTACTGAAAATACAAAATTATCTGGGCATGGTGGTTCATGCCTGTAATCCCAGCTGCTCGGGAGGCCGAGACAGGAGAATTGCTTGCTCCCAGGAGGCAGAGGTTGTGGTGAGCTGAGATTGCACCATTGCACTTCAGCCTGACTAACAAGAGCAAAACTCTGTCTCAAAAAAAAAAAGTCCAAAAATTAAATTCATGGTATTTTTTTACCCCCTGACCTGCTTCTCTTCCAGTGTTCCTTGTATTGGTTGAAGCCACTGCTGTTCACCCCACTGTCTAAGCCAGAAATAATCAGGATCACCTTTGGCTCCATTACCTCTCACATGGAATCCATCACCAGGAAATGTCAATCTTGCTTCCCACGGATTTCTTAAATCTGTCCATTTCTCTTCATTAGCACAGCTTCCACCTGGCTCAGCCTACCAACACCTGTCTTTGTATTCCTGCTGTAGATTCCCAGTCAATCTTCCTGCCAGCCTTACCCCTTTATAATCCATTACTCCCCTCTGTGAGCAGGGTGAGCTTTCTGAATTACATGTGAAATGATACCATTGCTTTACTTAAAGTCACATAAATGTTCTTGGGTAGTATGGGTTTGAAGTTCTTTACCATGTGAGTACTACTGTCTTTCTTTTTTGATCTTCTATCAGTACCCCATAAATGTTATACCCCAGCTCTATTAAACTTTTTTATAATTAATTTGTTTACACACCTTTTCATTGCTAATTCTTCTGCCTGGAATATACTTTTGATCTTTCTTTCCCAGAACCTTTCTACCAAGATTTCATCCAGCTGATTCCTACCAAATCTTCAGATTTTAAGCTTAAACTCTATTTCCTCTGGTAGTTCTTCCTTGACCCCTTTATTTGGTTAGAACCCACCAATGTGTATTCTCATGGCATTCCACATTTCCCCTGTCATAGGATTTTATCACACCTTATTGTAACTACTTGCTTAATTTTTGGACTCCCCTGCTTCTCTAATAGCACATGAATGCATGGGTTGTGATATCTTAGTTATTACTCTAACCCCAGTGTCTAGCATGGTGTCTGCATGCAATATAACTTTGATAAATGGGTTTATAACAGTATGTAGATTTTTGTATAGATTCACATATTCATGTGGAGTACTATTATCTCTCTATCTATTTTCACCAAGTCCTGTCAAATAGTGGGAGCATGGAATACAGAATTTGGTGTCAGGCAGACAACTTTACTACTTCTAAATACCTGGCAGTTTACTTAATCCTGCCAAACTCCATGTATAAGAATGGGAATAATGATAGTTACCTGTCTAGGTGCTATCACTACCCCATTAAAAATCTGGAAACAGATGCATAAAGAGGTTAGAACATGTAGTGAGTGGCAGAGGCAAAATTAGAACCCAGGCAATATGATCGGAACTCCTTCTTCATCTTTATGTAGTGCTATCCCCAAGGGTGCTACTTTACAGGTAATTTTATATACCGTTCATCTGCTTTTTCTCCTCTCTCACAATTTGGAAATAACAAATAAGAAAGAAGTATACCGTGAGCTCTTCAAAGCAAGGGAAAGCCGCATCATCCTGAGAACCTGGATGCCTCACAGCACAGAATAATGGATGGTAATTGTCAGTACACTTAGCCATCAAGAAGCTACAGATGAGTACATTTCAATTTTATACTTAATGAGTAACTTATGTGTGTCTTATGCCAAGAACTGTCCTAACATTGAGGTTACAGAAAGCAGTCCTTCTGTTGAGGGGTTGACTATGTGGTAAGGGAGGCAGACTAGGAAATGGGCAATTTTGATACATGGCCAGGGCAGAGACAAGCTTAGAATGGTGTGGATGCTTATGAAAGAAACATCTAATCAGTTATTTAGGGAAGCATTTTTGGTGGACGTGATGTCCAGGATGAGACCAGACTGACTAAACGTTGGGAAGCATATACTATCTTTCAAAAAGATTAAAGATGAGAGATAGTGGTGATGTAGTGGAAAACACATACCTTTTGAAGTTGGTCGGTGAATGTCGGTATCAATTCTAGTTTTGTCAATTACCAACTGTGTGACTTGAAGCAAGTCAGGTAATGTTTCTACCATGATCCTAAAAAGGTTAATTATAGAAGCAATGCATATTTTATAACAATGAAACAATAATAACAATGCATATTTCTTAAGGTTACTATAAGGATCAAATAGGACATTATATTTTAGGAATCTTGTGAAGTGCCAAGTACTATAAAATTGAAGTTTTACGTGAAATAACATACATAACTACCATTTCATGATGTCTGCTCTGTAGTAAACTGTCAATAAGTGGTAATTGTCTTCTGCTTTACATCACGTTGCTTTGTTGCTTTGGAATTCCTGTTTCCTTCAGAAATGAGTTTCTGAAAAGTTACATTCATCTGGTATCTACCCTCAGAGCCATCTCCTTGTTTCCTTCTCTCCTCTGTCACTTTCCAGAGCTAGCTTCTTCCCTTAACCAGGCCTTTTATTGCTGGTAGTTGGCATTTTCATGTCTGTTATCTCATTTAGTCACTGTCTTCATTGCAGAAGAAATAGGAGTTGGGAAAGTGGGAGGTCAGAAACTTGAGGATTTGGTCTCAAGCAACAAAGGAAGCTGAGCTTTTGCTCTATTATGATTCAAAACGTAAAATTGTGGGATGATTCTCTAGCCTCATAATAAATTTGTTTGTCATGTTGCCAAAAGTATAATTAGAAGATGTCCTGATTCTTAATTGTATATGGCGCATCACTCTATTTAAAAACTTGTTTCTCTTTAAATACATTTCAAAGGTTACATCCTAATATGAGTAAGAATGATTTTCTTGGTAACTCGACGCCCTTTTGTGAAAATCTTGACTGTTTCTGGTTCTGTGTTGCTAAGTGATTAATCAGTGCAAATAACCCAATTAACACTGGGGTGGAGAGAGGTCTTAAAACAACTGAGAAGTTGGCTCATAGAAAGTCCAGGGAAAGAGAAAGAACAGGCAGACCCAAGTGACTCTGGCATGGTGGACAAGCTTATAATTCTATGTTTGTATTTAGGGGAAGGCCCACTGCAAAGGACACAGAAAAAGCATAGCAGGTGCTTTGATTTGAATGTTTGTGTCTCCCTGAAAATACACATTGAAACTTAAGCCCCAATGTGATATCGTTAAGAAGTGGGACCTTTAGGAGGTGATTAAGTCCCAAAGGCGGAACCCTTATGTATTAGTCTGTTCTTGCATTGCTACAAAGAAACACCTGAGACTGAGTAATTTAGAAAGAAAAGAGGTTTAGTTAGCTCATGGTATTACATACTGTACAGGAAGCATAACACAGGCATCTGCTTCTGGGTGGGCCTCAGGAAGCTTACGGTCATGGTGGGAAGTCACAGGGGAGCAGGTGTCTCCCATGGTGGGAGCAGGAGCAAAAGAGTGAGGTGGGTGGTGCCATACACTTTTAAAGAACCAGATCTTGCAAGAACTGTCGAGGACAGTACCAAGAAGATGGTACTAAACCATTCATGAGAAATCCATCCCCATGACCCAGTCACCTCCCACCAGGCCCCACCTCCAACATTGGTGATTCCATTTCAACATGAGATTTGGGTGGGACATCCAAACCATATAACCTTATAAATGAGTTAGTGACCTTATAAAAGGGCTGGGAGTAACTAGATAGGTCCATTTTTACCCTTCCATCTCTTCTCATGTGAGAAGCAGCATCCATCCCCTCTGGAAAATACAGCAACAAGGTGCCATCTTGGAAGTAGAGACTGGGCCCTCACCAAACACTGAACCTGTTAGAGCCTTGGTCATGGACTTCCCAGACCCCAGGACTGTGAGCTCAAAATTTCTGTTGTTTGTATATTACCCAGTCTTTCGTCTTTTGTCAAAGCAGCTTGAACAAACAAAGACAGCAGATGTGTCTAGAGGCATGGAACCAGAAAAGCTCCCAGAAAGCTCTGGAAAAAAGAATATTTTTCTCAAAGAAGTCTAGTAAGAAAAAAAAATTTTTCTTGTTTGCCTTTTTTGGTGAATGGAGTGGTTTAACAATATATTTCTGAACTACTCCTCACTGCTGGCACTGTTTGTTTTGTTCTTTTTTTGTTTCTTTATGCTTCTAGGAGGTGCCATGGTGTGTGCAAATGAAGAATGGTTTTATGGTTCTCATTCCAAACAGGGCACAGATCTTGACCACTCAATTTTTCTTCATAATGATTAAAGAGACATTGATCCCATGGAGAGAACCAGCAACCAGAGAGAACTGAATTAGGGCATTTAGATTAGAGAGGTGGGAGTTAAGTACGACCTGTGGCCATGGCCAGCATCTGAAGACCATACTGAATAAAAGCAAAGGCTTTAGCGTAAATTGAATAATAAAGACTAAGTTTTCAAGGACTAAACCAATGTTTTCTAACTTTCTCAATTAAAAAAAAATTTAATATACACCTCTCACTTTTCCCTTACAATTCTGATACTATTCTCTTTCAGGGGAATTCATTATTATTGACTATCCTTACCTTGCTGGAATGATTTTGTAGTATTATTTTCTGTGAATTGCATTACAAAAATGATACACATTGCTTTTATTTTTTAAACATAGCATAATCACATTTAATATGCTTTTAAGAAGTCAATTTCTTTATCCTAGAAATTTGGATAGTCATTCCTAAAACTCATGCCTGTTCTCCTTGACCTCTCACATGCCTAGTTGAAAATGCCTGGACAAAACTTTAAAATCTATGGAAACAAAGACTAAGATTTTGTAATAAAAATACTAAAGCAAAAAATGCACATCCCATTGCAGAATAGACTGCACTGGACAGAGTCATAAAGTTGTTTAATGATGGTGAGGACACACATTTCTATGAATATATAAAGAGGATCAGTGAATTAAGAAATGTATCTGCCCACAGCTCTGCATAGGGCTTCCTTGACCTCCTTGTTCCTTAGGCTGTAAACAACAGGGTTCATCAGGGGAGTGATGATGGTGTAGGTCACTGAGAGAACAAGGTCTTGTTCTATAGTTTTATGACTTGGGCTGGAGGTAGGCAATGGAGGCACAGCCATAGTGGACAACAACCACAGTGAGATGGGAGGCACAGGTGGCAAAGGTCTTCTGGCCCTCGGCTGAGGCAATCTTGAGGATAGTGGAGATGATGAGGACATAGGAGATGAAGACCAGACCCATGGGGACCAGGATGACAAATAAACTGACAACAAAATTGAGTATCTTATTGATGGTGGTATCAATACGGGGGAGTTTCATGACAGGGAGGATGTCAGAAGAAATGACCAACCACCCTGTGACCAAAAGGTAAGGTAAATATGGATGTTACCTGGACAGCTGCCATGGCCAGGCCAATGCCAAAGGCTCCACGCACCAGCTGGACACACACCTTCTTGCACATGATGACCATGTATCTCAGGGGATTGCAGATGGCCACAGAGTGGTCATAGTCCATCACTGTGAGCAAGAAGCAATTGTTGATGGCCAAAGTAACAAAGAAGAACATTTGGGTAATACAACCTGCTAGGGAGATTTGCTGGGTCTGGGCTACGAGGCTGGAGAGCATCTGTGGAATGATGACCGGTGTGTACACTGTCTCTGAGCTAGCTAGCATGCTCAGGAAGAAGTACATGGGGGTGTGAAGGTGACGGTCAATGTGGACGACAGTCACGATGTTGGCATTGCCAGCCAGAGTTAATGTGCACAGGATGAGGAAAACCACAAAGAGAGTGATTTGATGTTTGTGGAATCTGGAGAACCCCAGGAAAACAAGTTCTGTCACCTCTGTGAGGTTCTTTCTCTGCATTCTTTAATTGCAATGTCTGAAAGCAATATAAAAAGTCAACGTGAAGAAATTCTATTGAGAAATGACTATAGAAAACACTAAGAAAAGAAGTCAATTTCTCTGCTTTATAATCAGGAGCATTCTAGCTCATGTTAGATAGCGGCTTCACCATCTTCTCCCTCTTCTGTTTTTGCCGTCTTCTTAATCTTCTGTTAAGCCTGTGGCAGAGGAATTGCCAATATGTGACACCACAGCCCATATCTTTTCAAAGTGCCATCATAAATGTGCAGTTTTGTAGGGCATGGAGGGAGGCTTTTTTCTTTACAATATGTGTGACACAGGGGTCCCATCCCATGCCATCCTGGGAAAGTTCACATAGCTAAGACAGCAAAATGGGGGTGAGAGAGCTGGACTCACTGAATTAGAACCATTGGTGGATAGCTTCTGGTGATAGTGCAGGGGAGCAGAATCAAGGTCAGCTCTCACTGACCTTTAGGAACACTTCAGTAAGAGTGAAGATGAGATATTCCAGGTCCAGCCTCGATGGTCTAGGGGAGACAAACCATTGGCAAAATTGATTTGTTGTGAAAGTATTAACAGGGGCTTAAGGTTTGGAGTCATGTAAACTAGAGAGAGAACTGGAAGTTGTTGGAGAAAGAGAGAAGAGAACCAGAAACAAAACAGAAAGTTGGACCTTAAATAAAAAAAAAAAAAAAAATAGCTGCTTTCTTTTTGGTGGAGGGAATTCTAAGAATAAAGAGGTGTACTATTTGATTTAAAATATTGGAATGTAAACTCCCTTGGGAGCCTTAAGCCTTTGTTTAAAGCTTTTATATGTATAATTTTCAGTTAGCAGTATTTAGGAAATAAAGAGAAGTGGATGAAAAAGGTATTGTGCAAGGAATAAAACCCAGAGTGAGAAAGAAAAACCTCTGGCTTGTAATGACTGGAAGAAATGCAAGGCCTCTCCTGCCCTCCCATGTCCCTTACAAGCACACACAATATTTGCTAGAAATTTGGTAAGTGGGTCTGGGATTGCTACCATATATCAAATTATGGTTTTAACCATTTTGCTTAAATAACAAGTAACACTAACACTGCCAAAACAAGTGCCTAAGTTTTGGCATACTTAGGGAACTGCCACTGCGAATCTAGGAACCACTGTGAGTGTTTTAGAAAATAGTTCATCGTGGAAAATGAGGCAAATGTTTCAAGTATAAATGAGTGTGTCACCAACATTAGAGAAATGTGCCTTAAAAGACCACTGAGATACCAGCTGGATAGGCAAAGATTAGAGAGAGTAACAGTGCAACTCCAGGCAGCTTATTAGAAAGGATGGGATGGAGCTATGGTTATGTAAATTTAAATTAACTAAAATAAAAGAGAATTAAAAATTCAGTTAGTCAGTCACACTAGCCACATTTCAAATGATAAAAAGCTACATGTGACTAGTGCCTACCATATTGGACAGCTCAGTTATCAGACATTTTCTTTTGTTGGTGAAAGGTATGTTGAACTGTGCTGTTATGGTGTCCTACCATGGACAAATGTGTGAAATACATTAAATAACAACAACAAAATGGCCTATTTAGAGAACAATACTATGATGTGCTGCCATATGGTTAGGAATATTCTCTCTCTCTCTGTGTGTGTGTGTGTGTGTGTGTGTGTGTGTGTGTATGTGTGTGTGTATGTTAATAAATACTTGCATATGTGGGGGAAAAAGCCTGAAAGAATATGAACTTGATATTATCATGAATTAACTGCCATATTGTGCTGGGGGATGCGATTATAGGAAAATTTGACTTTTATTATTTTTACAGTGATGATAATGGCTCATTTGAAAATATTTTAATTTTAAGCATAAAATTATAGCATAAATAATTTGGAGATGTTAAGGAGGATGACAACTGAAAACATATATTCAGTTGAACAAGAAGGAGGCTACCGATGACCTTATTGGCCACAGTTCTAGTAGAGTCTTGGGCTTGAAAGCCTGATTATGTGGAGTCAACAAAGAAGAATTTTTTTAATGTATTAGATGAGAACAACAGATCTCATGTGCCTTTTTCCTTTCCTGATAAGCCTGTTGCAATGAGTGACAAAATATTGTTCAGGCTGTGTTGAGGCAGGAAAACTATAGGCATATTTGGAGTAGGAAAGGAGGGAAATTACAAAACTGAATTATATCAGGAGGAGGGAAGATCTTCTGGTATCTTTAATTTAGGAGCTGAAAAATGCTGCTTTTACCCCAGATCAGCCATCAATTTGTTGTAAATATGTTTCATGTAAGTATAAATTTACTTTCTTGGAATAAGTTGTGAAGACATAGATAAGATGGCTATGGACTCACTAGATGCAGGGAAAGTGGGCCAGGTACATGAGCCCAGGAAAAAAAACTTGATTGCCTATGGTATACATTTGAATTGCATTGAATGGGCAACAAAATAATATTTTAAGACAAGATATCCATAAAATTTGGGGAAACAAATGCAAAAAAGAAAGGTCAGAGTAAGATGTGGGAGCACGAATAGCCCCTTCAAACCAATGTTCTTTCCATGTTGTTTAGTATTTATTTGGAGGAAAGGTGTGTGGTGTGTGAGAGAAAGGTAAAGCCTTGCTATAGGGGAAGCTATCATTTCTCCTGTCAGTGGAGCTCAGCTACAAAGGAACTCCCAACACTAGGCTTAGCACAAACAAACAAACAAAGGAGCCCTACGGCAATTGGGCTTTGTCCTGTATAAAGTTTTCTTAGTGGTTACTGACACCTCCTAGAGTAGGTGCCATTGCTTGCCCTGATTTTTCCAAGCGTTCTTCCCAACCACATCCCTCTCCCTGAAAGGAGTTCTATTATGTGTTTCACCTATCCAGGGATGTTTTAGAGTCCCTTAGAGATTAAGGGCAATTGCCTGGTTGTCTCATTTTTTAACCTGTCACTTTCTGAGGTGCAGAAGCAATCTAAAATTATTACTGTGAGAAATTATGGCTCAAATGTCAAGTGCACAGCTGTTACTGTCCCTGGAAGTGAGGAAGGCCGTGCTGAGAGAAATAAGGAAGTCTGAGATGCAGGAGGAAATCACATTGTTAGTTCTTCTTGGTCTTCTTAGAGCCTGACACACACAAAGACAGGCAGCAATGAGCACCAGTGTTTAGCTTGGGAAGGGAGAAGAGGTCCCAGAAGGTACCATGGATCCAAAGAAATGTGTGGAATGGGTGGATGGCTCTCCTTTGCGGAGGTTTGCCAGAGTGAGTGTTCAGTGGCTAGAATGTGTCTCAGTGAATTAAAGGCTATGTTAGCACCATATGGCTACCTCTCTCTCTCTCTCTCTTCTTCTACTGGCTGTTTTTTTTTGTTTGTTTTTTTGGTTTTTTTTGAGCCTCCACCCAGCCAGAAGCAAGTGCAGCTGAGCACAGTAGCAGCAGCCCTTCTACCATCCAAATCTGGGCCTTCTCTGGCTGAACCCTAAGGGTGTTTCTGTGGAGGGAACATGCCAGTGGATAATCTCAAAAGCACAGTACAGAACAAAAAGGAGCTTTCAAAATGATTTATACATTCCAGAAGGATAAAAACCCTGTGGGAGAGTAAAAATACCGAAATGTGCTCATGCATCAAAATCTTAGTCATGAAGTCAATATTCCTACCAGAGGAAAAGAAAAATAAAGTGGAGGGGAAAACGCAATTTGAGACTGTAAAGGAAATACCATTTGCAAGGAAAAGAAATTATTACGGCAGCCATGGATGTCCCAGAATATTTTAATCTTTATAAGCAAAATTTGTGGCTGGAAACAGAATCTGTGTTAAAAAAATTAAAATATGCAAGATAGGCAAAACCTTTATAATTATATTTTGTGTGTAAAGTAATTGTGCAGGTAAAAAAAAATAGTGACATTACCTTTTTGCTAGAGTTTTCATCCCCTCCCTCCCTTATTTTCCTTCCCTTTCCTTTCTTTTTTATACAAAATATATCTAAGGAGCCAGAGATAAAGGAATCAACATCTTAAGAAATTGATGATTATGAGAGTTAGTTGAATAAATAAGAGAATAATGACTTTTCTTTTGTATAGAAGCCTCCTCAGACCCAAAAGTGTCCATTCACCTTCTTGAGGCTGTGGAATCTGTCTACGTTCCATTTTAGAGTAATTGTGACTTATTTACAAAAGATCACTACTCACTACAGTTCTAGGAAATCTGATTATCATTTGTTTGGAAAAATAAATGACAGACTCTTGGTATCTTTAAAATTTTAGCCTTATTTGGTTCTCAGCCTTATTAAATTATTGAGTCACTTACACTTCACTGGACTCTGGCCGAAGTACAGGGTGGCATTCACACTGAGTCCCTTTGGCCCTGTTGGCTTTGGCTCAGAAGAGCTGCCCTCTTAAACTCTGTGATTAGGAAGAGACTCTCAGAGGAGACGTTCTGCTGTCTAGCTCTAGTCTCCTGTGTCAATTTGTCAAGAGACTTACCGTGTCTCCCATGGGTCAGCACAGAGTCAGAATCCAGAAATGAGCCAAGGAATCTCGTTACAAGCAGATCACACTAGGAATATTGAGCAAGCTTTGGTCTCACATGGCCTGCTAGTTATTTTTCTTCAGGGAAAAAGTAGCTCAACTCAGTTGAAGACATGTTGTCACATGGCACCATCTTTTGTTCTTTTGAATCCCTGTTAATGTTTGGTCCTTGGTTAGTTACTACCAGTGAGAACGCACTCATATAAAAGTCAGACACAGTGTCTCACTTTGTATATAGATAGAGCTTACTTTATTTCTCCAGCTAGGAGATGCCATGCATTGGTTTAGTTAGGGAAGACTTAGTTTTGGGGTAGGAACTGAAAATGGAACATGAGTGCTCATTTTGATTTGTCATAGTATACCAAGAAGTTAGGGCAGATGGTAAAATTTTAGATCATCCTCCTCCTCATCCTCATAGCTAACAATCACTGAGCAATTGCACTATGCCAGAACAGGGACTGAGTAGGTGCTTTGTATGCATTGTCACACTGAATCCTCACAGGAACCCTATAAGGCTCCTGAGAGAAGCTGCTACAACAGCTGGAGCTCTAGATGAAGTGCTTGGTATTTGCCTTTGGCGTCTAACCCCAGGCAAAGCTGTGTGAACCTCTAATAGATTACACGATTTAGTGAAATGTGTCAATGGCATTGAATTAGCTTTGCTTCTGGATCCTGTGGTTGTATGTGACATGATGCAAATGCCTTTACCAGTGCCCAAACTGGATGGTGGTCCCTCGAGGTATCTTCCATGTTAAACTCAGAAAAGTGGCCACAGCCAGACAAAAAACAGATAGAAAATTCTGGAATACAAATTGCGTTTAATTTATATGTTAATCAGCTATTTAGTCTTGACAAGATGAAGATTAAAGACAACTCAGGTCATGTTTCACTTTTTCTTCTGCCAGTTGAATGATCTTGATCACCTATTCTTTCTAAACCATAGAAAGTCTCATGAATACCTAAAAATTCTCCACATTGCATTCCAAATGTCACTACACATTGATCTTCTCTAGTGCAGATAAAATATATATTTTTAAAATTTCTACTCCAAGTGATGTCTTAGCTAAGGCACATCCCAAACTAAGAGACCTCATTGCTTTAATCTCAGAGCTCCACCCAGAGTCTCCCGCACAAAACTCACAGAAAACTACCTGCAAGTCTTCTCATCCAGAAAAATTATTTATGAACTTCTGGTAAAACCAGTCCTGAAGCCATATGGCTAAATGCTCTTACCTGTTTTTCTGTAGCCAAAAATAAGAATCATATCTTTACTTGCATAAGATAGAGACTCAAAAATGGCTTTTCTTGTTAGAGATGACTCCTGGTTTTAGCAATTTGTTGTACATGTTGTATACTACTTGTTCCCTAGTATCTACTAGCCTTAGTGACAAGTATGGGAAAGGCGGTGATTGTCCAGGTAATTATTGAATCACTACACAACTATGTTCCCGGGTTATTGTGCCTCCAAATCCTTCCATTTTCTTTATAGATTATGAATTATTCAAGTAGTTTCCTCTGTGACTTTTGCTGCTTACTTTGTTGTGGCAACAACTGTATCTGAGAAAAATGCTGAGATGAAGTTACCAGAAATTCCAACTGTGTTAGTCTGCTCTCATGCTGCTGTAAAGAACTGCCCAAAACTGGGTAATTTATAAAGGAAAGAGATATAATTGACCCACAGCTCCACGGGGCTGGGAAAGCCTTAGGAAGATTACAATTATGGCAGAAAGGGAAGCAAACACATCCTTCTTCACATGGCAGCAGGAAGGAGAATTGTGGTGCAAAGGGGAAAAGTTCCTTATAAAACCAACAGATATCATGAGAACTCACTATCATAAGAACAGCATGAGGGTAATTGCCTCCCACTGGGTCCCTCTTACGACACTTGGGGATTATGGGAACTACAATTCAAGATGAGATTTGGGTCAGGACACAGCCAAACCCTATCACCACCTCTATTATAAATGATGTTAAAATGGACTCTCTTCAGTTTTGAATGGGCCATCAATAGGATGGATATTAATAAAAATAATATACACATATTCACTCAAAGAATTTATGAAGGAAATGATTAAGAACCATCTCTACAACTCTTGTATCTTTTAGCCAGAACAAGGTGTACAGAGAAGACAAAATGTGGAGATAGGAAGAAACCTCTCCAAAGAACTTCTTTGCAGAGAGCTGCTATTTTGCTGTTGTTGCTGCTTTGAGGGATTATTAGGTTATGTTATTTGTATCTTTAGAAGAAGATTATTTTTTTTTTACTTCCTTGTCCAACCTGAAGCCTAGTGTGGGGACATCTGTGAAATCACTGAGGAAGCTTGAAATATACCTCTTGCTATTGGGAGACTCAAAGGCCTTGAAAAAGCTGCAACCACTGTAGAAATAGGAAAGTTTTGTCTACATTAAGACTATCTCAGACTTCTAGAGTTTATAAGGACAAGAGATATATAAATGTTTGTTTTGGATGAAGTGCAGACAACAGAGAAGAAAGAGCTGACATGTAGTCATTTTGGATTCTGTTCAAAAGAGCCATCTTAAGAGGCAGAGAGTTAACAAGAACAAGAAACCAGTCACGAACACTCTATTCTCAGATCTATGTAAGTAGTTGCAAATGATTACCAAGAATAAATGATACCTTTAACTTAGGGGAAAGTGAAAGGGAGACTATGATGTCAACCTGAGATAGAAGAAAGCCTAAACATGTGAGGGGTGGATTATAATACAGGCTGGTTGTTGTTAGGAGAAACCCACATGTAGTTGACACAGACTTAATAGAATGTAAATTCTAAAAAAGCAAGAACCATGATTGTTTTACTCAATATTATATTTTCAGTACCTGGCATTGCCTGGCATGTTTTTGAGAAGTTGCCTAATAAATAGTTGAATGAATGGATTATATCATTTGGAAATACACTGGTTTCATTTCTAAAACTTGTTTTATGTTCCTTGGCAAATAGATTGTTAAACTAAAACACAATGTTAGTGAACATGATAGAAATATCTGTTATGCAAGAATAGATAGATCTTTCTAGTACTTACAGTACAAGTCTATGGAAAGGTGGTTAATATTGAGAAAACATAAAGCAAGCCTTGGCTCATTAGCTGCCAATCAGAAATTAATAATTTTTTATATTGCTAAAACCCCTGTCTACCTAACTAACTCAATGTTCTACGTAAGTTCTACTTGTCTTAGTCCATTTTGTGTTGCTATAAAGGAATACCCGAGACTCAGTGATTTATAAAGAAAAGGTTTATTTAGCTTATTGCTCTGCAGGCTGAGAAGTTCAAGAGCATGCCTCTGGCTTCTTGTGAGGGCTTCATGTTGTGTCAAAACATGGTGGAGAAAGTCAAAGCGAATATGTGCAAAGAGAACAAAATCTACGGGACATCTGGCTTTATAACAACTAAATCTGGCAGTTGGGCGGGGTGGATCATGCCTGTAATCCCAGCACTTTGGGAGGCCGAGGTGGGTAGATCATGAGGTCAGGAGTTCAAGACCATCCTGGCCAAGATAGTGAAACCCCCTCTTACAAAAAATATAAAAATTAGCTGGTCATGGTGGTGGGCACTTGTAATCCCAGCTACTTGGAAGGCTAAGGTAGAGAATTGCTTGAATCCAGGAGGCAGAGGTTGCAGTGAGCCAAGATAGTGCCACTGCACTCCAGCCTGGGTGACAGAGTCTCAAAAAAAAAAAAAAATCTGGCAAGAACTAATCTGATCCCACAAGAGTTAATGCAGTCTCCTAAGAGTGAGAACTCATTCATTACTGTGAGAACAGCACCAAAGCATTCATGAGGGACCCATTCCCATAGCCCAATCACCTCTAACTAGGCCTTAACTTCCAACAACACCATATTGGGAATAAAATTTCAAGATGACGTTTGGTGGAGGCAAATGAACCATATCCAAACCATTATACCACCTCATCAGAAATGAGGTGGAAATGTTCTTATAAAGCCCCTGCTGCTCCCTTTAAGTACTTCAGCAAATCTTCCCAGGTTCTATCTGCTCCTCTCTGCTTCCACCCTATTGCCCCATTAGAGAGTTTCCAGAAGTAGGATAGCTACTTCTTCATATCCGGTGACTGCCTCCATCCACTCTGGGCAAACAGCCTCATGAGTTTGAAATGATTACATTGGTTACCATCCTGAAGCTGTTCTGGATACTTTCTTTCTGATTTCACGGACTTCATGCCCTACTTATTATCAGTGAGAAAAACCTGTCTTACTTCACATATGTAGCCCAAACTCTCTCTGGGATCCTTGCTTCTCTGGGAATGCACCTCATATCTGTTTATGATGGACCAGGCACTGTGTTGCATGCTTTTCATAATCGTGAAAATAACTACTAGTAATAACACCTGACAATTATTTTGCAGTGTGATGGTTAGGATGCCACTCGCTCTGCTAAGAGTTATATCTGAAATGGAAAGTCCATTTCAGAGAGTATTCTGTATGTACTCTCTGTGTACATTTCAGAGAGGGTAAGTGGAACCAGGTTATGGAGGGCAATATCACATTTAGAGATTTTTTTTTTTTAAACAGAGTTTTGCTTTTGTTGCCCAGACTGGAGTGCTATCTCGGCTCACTGCAACCTCCGCCTCCCAGATTTAAGTGATTCTCCTGTCTCAGACCCCCGAGTAGCTGTGATTACAGGTGTGTGCCACCACGCCTGGCTAATTTTTTTGTGTTTTTAGTAGAGACAGGGTTTCATCATGTTGGTCAGGCTGGTCTCAAACTCCTGACCTCATATGATCTGCCTGCCTCGACCTCCCAAAGTTCTGGGATTACAGGCGTGAGCCACTGCACCTGGCCGTATTTAGAGGTTTAAATTATATCCTGTAAGAAGTGTTAATTCATGGAATTTTTTTTTTTTTTTGAGACAGAGTCTTGCTCTGCAGCCAGGCTGGAGCACAGTGGCACAATCTTGGCTCACTGCAATGTCCGCCTCCCAGATTCAAGCCATGGAAGAATTTTAGGCAGCATATTCACATGAGCAATATTCAGAGTATAATATTTTTGATGACATCAGGACAATATTACAAAATTCAAGCATTGTACAGTCCCACTGGGGTTTTTGAGATGTAAAGTCATGTTTGCCTTCACACAAAATGATCCCAGTCTCATACTTTTTTGGTTTCATTCTGACTTCTAGTTTTATTCTTCCTGTCTCATTACTCATTATCAGCTTCTCAACTATTGCTTACTTATCTCATTATAACTCTCCCGGACACAACCTCAGACCTCTTTTTGATCAGTTTGTAACTGGAAAAATAAAAGGATTGTGATTGCAATACCACACATATTTTGAATCGTTATTAAAATGATTGTCAGTAGCTTTTAAGTGTTGCCACTGCCCTGCTCATTGAATGCTCTGGTTTTGTAACATATCCTTCTAGTTACTTAACGGTTTTTCTCCCCATACTTGGCAACCTGATTTTTCAGGATAATGAAACACGAATTACCAAATAAGTAGATATAAGATAAAGATATGGGACTATGACAAGCACTAAACAAATGCAGATAGCGTAATACAATATATTTTTTTAATTAGGCAGACATATAGATAGGAAATTCGAAGAAGAAAGAGCTGCAGGTGTAAGATCTAGTATCCAGTTGCTTTGAGCAGGTCTCTTAGACGGTCATTTCATTTTCAAGTGCTCTTGTTGAGTCAACACCTCAGACCCACACCAGCGGTTTGATGATAACATATCCTTTGATTTCATAGTCCAGAGCCCGCCAGTCCAGGATATTAGCAGGGAGGGGGGTACTATGATAGGCAGACAGGATCTCTTCTGGGGACAGCACAGAGTCCCACATGTACAAATCTCCAATCTCTCCCACAAAGGACTGGCTCCTATCAAACTTGCCCCCATAGGAATCCTGCTCCTGCCCCAGGACAATCTTGGGGTTAGCTTCCACAGAGTAACCCTGTCGCAGGCCCTTTTTCACCAAAGGCGTCCCATTGATCCAAAATTCAGCAATACCTGATGAGGACTCCCAGCTTGCACAGATGTGCATTGGGGCTGGGAACTTTTCGGTAGATTTGAATACAACTTCGTGTCTTCCAATGTTTAGACTATATAGACTATTCTCTCCAGTTTTTTCTTTATAAACTAGTAGTTCATTATCCTTACCCTGGGTGTTATAGGAGAATAGGGTATGGGAACGGGAGAGATCACTATAGGCTCGAAAACACAAGGTAAAGTTCTGTAGCGGCTTCTCCAGCGATGGGATCAAGTTCACGTGATCAGTAGCAGATTCTCTGGGAAATACAAACACCTTCCCACTGAGGTCTGTGGGATAAAGAAAGAAAGGTAATGACCTTCAGCATAAATGCAGGGAAACGACATCTCGGCTTTAACCGATTTTCTCGCTTTATGGTTCTTGACCACCCCTTGACCTCCTTACCTGTTTGAGCAAAAGCTTCCAGGAGGCTGGTGAGGACGATGACCCAAAGCAGCAGCTTGTTCATGTTCCTGGTCTAGGGTTGTTATAGCAGGAGCAGTGACCAGGATGAGGGGAGCAGACAACACAGTGGCTGTCCACCTACCGTCTGAGATTCTTACCCTTAGACCTCAGGCTATTCAGGGTTTATATGCACCTTGGGTGAGGACAGGGGAGGAAGAGCACCAGTAATGTGTGAGTGATTTTCCAGGCCTTCCTCCCTGGCACTTATGCTGTGGGAGTGGTAAGGGCTGAGCTGGAAAATCAATGGGAGTTATTTATTAGAGACAAGTGACGATTAGAGCTCCAAATCCTGTTATCCAGATTTTATTGCTGGGAAGAGAGTGATTGCAGAGCAGCAGGGTTATGGATGGGATGAGATGGGCTGGCCATGTGAGCAGAGCCTCTCTCTGCTCTCTGGGTCCCTCTCTCTGATGACTCTGTGCTCCGACAAGCTCCTGAGCCATGTGAAGTGTCTCCCTAAGCTCAGCCCTTTTGTGGGCTGTGGGAACAAGGCCTTTCTTTTATACTTTTCAAGTTGTCTTCTATTTGTAGGATATTCTAGGATTCTGCTTTCTGCTCACGACCCTAAAAAGTGCCCTCACCTTTGATTAATTCAACATCGAGTAATACATCCAGGCATTGCTAAGGGAAAAGAGGGACTTGGAGTATAAAGTTTCTGTGCCCATGAAGCTTAGTATTTTTCTGCTACTTCTACTCAGTGCTTTTTTTCTTTCACATTATCTTGGCGCTTCCTTATCCTAGATCTTTCCATTTCTCATTATGACTTATTTTCCTGGTTACATTATACTGCCTGCAGAGATGTCAGTAACTCCCCAAGTTTTTCTCTCCTCTTCTTTGATTCCTTGGTCATTGAGTGTATATCCAATCCATCTTTGGTGATGACCCCATTAGTATATTACTCACATTTATTCAGTTCTCAGGTACTGCACTAGGTTCCAGGGATTCAGTGGTCGCTGACTCTTGCACAACCCCAGAGATATCTCCACCTTCATTCTCTCTACTTCACTCTTCACTCTCTTTCTATGCTTTATTAACCACCACTCAAACCTTCTCTGGCTCTGAGATATCACACCGATGTTCCTCTTTCTAGCCACATTATTTCTTTCTCTCTTATCCCTAAATTATAAGACATTTTGTTTCTCATCTTATTGTTTAGCCTCTTGTTCATTCTCTATTCTCTTAGCTCACCCCAGACCTAATCAGCCTTTTCAATGACACAGTCACTACCACCAAGAATACACTTTCTCTATCATTGTTCAAAGTATCCTTCCCATTCTTATTCCTGGGAAGTTTCCGTCCTCTACTTTAAAAAAAAAAAAAATCTAAATGGAATCCCAGGTTGTGAAACCTTATCTGGCTTGTTGCACAGTAAGTGTAAGTGATAGAGTTGGGATTATACATCTATTGATTCCTGAATTAAATACAGATCATTTGCTTGGAAGCTAACGCCATTTGCAATCTGGCCTTAAACTGGCTATAATCTTAGAATCTAATCCTATTCTCCAGTCAGAAACCTGTAATGGTGGTTGTTTATACATTCTTGGCTTTTCTGATTTCATTATTTCTATTATTCACCGTCATTCTGTCTGCTTTTTAGGGAATGGTTATACTAAAAGCCCAGGCTCGATACTATGTCATTGCTGTCTATGTAATGAAACTAAACTTGTACCTCTTGCATTTATACAAAAATATAAAAAATGAAACACAATCTGCTTCATGAAGACTTTTAAAATATCCTCACTATACATTATTTCCCCTTTTTTGTACTTCCCATAAGGTTAAGATCAAAGACTTTGGGATAGAATTTCAGTGTTGCCATTTACTAGGGGCTGACTATTCTGCAAGTCACTAAACCTCTCTGAACCTTAGGTTCTTTCTCTGCAAAACAAAGATAAAACTATCTACCCCACAGTGTTTCTCTAAAGATAAATAAGATACTATGATATAAAGTACATGGAACAGTATCTGGATGATTATTATTACCATCATTTTAGAGGCTTTATGACTGTTACCACTATCTGTCTCATATTATAGATATTACCGTATTTATCTCTGATCCCTTCTAGATTGAATCTGGGACTTACTCGTATTTAGATCATTCATTTTATCTAATAATTTTTCTTACACATGAAAGGAAACTGTTATTTATTGTGGAATCAAATGACTCAACTAGGGTGAGGATTTCTTTTTATATAAGAAAGAGTTTATTAGCAACAAAAAGTAGAATACAATTGAATAATATGATCAGGTAATGCTGGAGGTAGGAACAGGAAGGTGACCTTTCTTGAGAACCCAGGGATTACACAATTCCCTAACATTTCCAGATGTTAATTAATAAGTTCCATAAAACTCAGAGAACATAGGGCTCACCAGATGCTTCTAGTTTTCTTCATAAATAAATAAATAATCATTCTCTTAACAAAAAATGGTTCAGAAATTAATGTAGAAGAGAGTGTTCTCTAATGGGAGGTGAGTCTAGGGAACAGGTCTTGGGGATGAGTGACACAGCCTTAGACTCATGGTGGGAGAGCTTGGAAGTAAGGGCGTTTAGATAGCTGTTGGGGCCAAGTGCCAGGGTTTGTAGTTGGACATGAAAATGTTGTGTTCAGACACTGTGAAGAGGAAAGCTTGATTGGAAGATACAGTCTGTAGTAGAATGGGAAAAGGGAGAAAAAGTGGAGTGTGATTCTGTTCTCTAGTTTCTTTCCCTGGAATATGCTTCTCAGGCCTTGGAAGAGAACAGTCTGCACTTCAAGGGTTGTCAAAGTGGAAACTGAGAATTCCTTCTGTTGCTGAATGGAAAAATTCTGATGTCAGGATGTAGGATAATGAATCCTGGATCTTCAGAACTGGGTGCAATTCTCCCAGTGACCCAATCACTGTTGCTGGATGCTCCTGGTTGCCTTCCTGCCAGTGAAAGTTCAGGTCAAGGTGGCAGCTCCTGTCTGGGTGGCTATGGAAGGGTTGAGGGTGGATAAGAAAAGATACAGTATGTTCTTTTCTTCATACTGTATCTTACTGTATCATACCGAAGAGAATCAGGGCCACCTGTGTGCTCCAATCAGAGCTGTCTTGGCCACATCAACTGGCATGCAACAAAGTTTGCCCTCAAAGAGCAAAGTGGAAGAAGGCATCAGCAGTAGCAGAAAGAGGATCTGACTCACAGCTTCAAAAAGGCAGACGTATGAGATATAACTGAAGATCAGCTGAGGGATTAAAAAATACCTTAAAGATGCTTTCTAAGACCTTAGGTGTTTATAGAAGACATTAAGTCACAGTAACCAACAGGAAAGACTGGATAGGAAGAAACTGAGTAGAACACAGGGTAGAACAAGGTTTGTGTTCAGTAAAGGATTATTTGCTGTGTGTTCTGTTAGCTGTAAGAGAATGTGTGTGAGAGTATTTAGATGGAAAGAGGCAATGGAGGCATGCATCAAGAGTAACTGATTATCACCCTGCTATGTGGTTGGATAAAACCAAAGATACACAACTTAGAGTGATGGTGGGGTCTTACTGTAAAGGTGTAAAAGGGAAAAGATGAGAATAAGATAAAAATATATAGAATATGGAACCATATTTCTGGCTATAAATGATGTGAAAAATATGGTGCTACCAGTGCTGATAGGACAATTGAGAGGATATTCACTTGGAGGAGGTGGAGGGTAGGTGATAAACTTGGTTCCTCAAATTTGATATGATAGTATGACCTACATATAAGAAAGGTCTTGGAGACTTTGAAATGTGTGGCTGCCACTTGGAATTAGAAATACAGGTTTCAGAGGAATCAACATATAAATGATAATGAAACAAAAATGAATTTTGTCTTTCAGTGGAAGACAGAAGAGAGAAAAGGTCAGGGAACCAAGCACCGACTTGAGGAAACATTTGCATTCATGGTGCAGAGGCAAGATAAGAATGGCAGGTGGGGAGAGAGGTGGGAGACAAAAAATTATGTTTGGCAGAGAGGATAGCGTGTGGTGTCATGGAAACCAAGTCAGCGTAAGTGTCCAGGAAGTAGTATCCAGTGGTATTAAATGCATCAGAGAGATCTAAGTTGAATGCATGCTGGATTTAGCAATAAAAACTTCATTGGTAACCTTTGAAAGAGCAATTTTCATAAAGTGAGCATGTCAGAAGCCAAGTTTCAGGGAATGATGGAGGGAGAAAAAGGAAGGGAGTTTGTTTCCTAAGGCTCAGTAATTCTGACAAAGAACAAAAGGAGAGAAACAAGATTCTCCACAGGAGGCTTGTGATTCAATGCATATTTCTCACACAGTTTATAGATTGTCTCTTCTTGACCGAGTGGCTATCATGTCTTTGTTGCCCACTTCGTAACATTGTAGCCAACAACAGAGAAAAATCAGTGTCCACCTGAGATTTTGACTGACCTTTCTACCACAGTAGCCTTTTCAAACTCTAAATGCCAGGCTCAGGCTTCTACGTCCCCTTTGCAATTCCGGCAGCTTCACAAATTGGTCAGTCACTTTCCAGGTCATGCTGATACACAAGAGTCTTTTCTTGATCTCATTTCTCTGTTCCTAATTTCAGGGTTCATTTATAAAAGAAAATCTCTGCTACTTTTTCATTTCCTACTTTTGGGTTTAGTGAGACACCTTGACCATGTTACCTCACTGAAATCTCACTTTTAAGTTCAGAATTCACCTGAAACTGCTCTCTGGAATGTCACCATACCTCTATCTTGGTCTTTATCCTTCCTGATATTTCTTTTTGAACAACCCATCTTTACAGTTTTATAAAATATAGCTTTCATGAGATTGATGTTTATTCTTGTTTTTAAAAAATAACTTTTTAATAAAATTTACCATTCACTGGCACCCACTGGCCACACCATCTTCGTGCTGTTCACAATCCCTTCATGATACCTGGGTCTTCGGAAGGAAACGTACAAAGAAGAAAAATAGAACAGCAGGGACTCAGTGTAACTCTGTATCTTGAGTATGTTTAAAAGTTCCCTTCTCTATGTCTAGGAATATATTTTCCAGTCCACAGTGACAGAGAGTACATGCATTTAAGATGCAGACACAGATTCCTCAGTTGTGTGGCTACAAGAGGTCTTGGCTGGAGCTGTCTTTAGCTACTCTTGTCATCTTGTCTTTTCCTATGCCATGTTTCCGCTCATGACCTAGAGTTCGTGTCAGCACCAGAGTTGTCTTATGCTGATCTATTTCATTGTTATCTCTAAAACTTCAAAATACAAAGAAAGAACCTCACAGAATCTGACAAAGTTCACCTTGCCGGGTATCTCCAGCTTCTGTGAGTGATGCCATCTATATCTTAGCTTCAGCAGGAAATGCCATCGTGATGACTCTCACCCACATTTGCCATGTATGTTTTCCTGAGAATGCTGGTTAGTTCAGACACTGTACGCTAGTCCCTATTCTATAATGCTTTCTAGTCTCATAGCTCAGAACCAGGGGATTTTCTTGGTCTTGTCATCTTTTTTTAAAATTTCTGGATCATTTCTTTCTTATTTTTTAAAAATTAAGATTAAAAAAATTAGTAGGTATATATATTTATGGGCATGCACTGTGAAATAAGCATATCATAGAGAATGGGGTATTTACCTTTTCAAGCATTTATCCTTTGAATTGCAAATAATGATCTTTGTCATCTTGACCACCATTGACTGTGGTGTGTTTATCTGGGAATTCCTGGAGTGCACAGTCTTTGTGAATAAGAGAGTATGTGCCCATTTGGTGTATGGTGCTTTTTGCATTGGCCTGATCATGACAGTGGCCTAAATAACCACAGTGTCACAGAGGTACAAAAGGAGTGCATATGCTATTTAGACCACTTCTTCTTTGACACCCTTCTTGTCATGAAACTCTCCTGCACAGTACTGTCTATGAAATAAACAGTATTTTATTCTCCACACATGTGTGCCGGTGTCCATGGGTTTGGTTTGCATTTCCTATATTGACATCTTTGTTACCTCCATCATGCTTAGGATGTCGTCATCTGAGGTCTTTGCCACCTGTGCCCCTGATGTTATCACAATCATTGTCTATATGTCTGTACTTGTGCTGCCTGCCTCAAGCACAAGCTAACAAACTCAATAGAAAACAGGTCTTTTATAAGAGACCCACACTATCATCATTCCTTCTGCCTCTGGACACTGTTGTTTACACTCTGAGGTACATGGAGGCCAAGGATACCATGTACAAAACTGTGGACAGAAAAATTTCATAACAGACTGACTCATTTCATCAGGAGACCTTTAGTCCAGGGCAATGTTTTTCCTGCTCACAAACATTTTACATCTCACAAGTAGACCATGCAGAAAGCTCTATTGTGACTTGGTTCAAACACTTAGACTGCTTTTCTACTTAAGCTCTAGAAAGAAGGCAGAATCTAGGATTTCTGCTCAGGGTGCACATTACTGCAGAGGTGGGTGGCACTCCAGGAGCACTTTGATGACTTATTCTTACGTGTGAGCAAGTTGATTGAAAATCCTCCTGGCTCCCACTTCACCTGGCCATTTGGTGCTTGACTTTTGTGTTTGAGTGGAGCAGAGCTACTGATGATAATGGCAGCAGTGACTTCGGTTAAAGAATCCCAGGGACCACCTGAGACTTTCTGCAGCTCCATGGTTTCAGTTTTATGACCCTTAGTTGACATTTCAAAAAGCCTTTCCTTACCATGTGCTGATTGAAAAATGAGTAATTTAACAAAGAGAGGCCCTTCTTTCCATGAATTCATCCCAACTGGCCACTTAAATGTCATGTATTTAGGTGAAGTACCCTTTACTTCTGTAGGAGGAAATGAAGACTTTTTAGAACCACATTATTGCTGCAGCCCCAGAAGCTGAGAAGAGTGAGAACAGATGGGTGGTTTGTCTCAAAAAATGGTGCCTCCATCTGGATTTCCTCTTCTTAAACATTTGTCTTCTCATTCCTTGAAGGTTTTTGGGAATTGTTAATTCCATAGTGGCTGCATGGTAACTATTGATTGGTGGTGGCTTATTCTGGGTAAGTGGCTTTGGTTGCTCTTCTGTAAGTGTGGACCACAATTTTCAATAAGTCAAAATTCCAAGTACTAATTTTCCCTTCTTCTGGGTGGCTGAGAGGTAGTAGGGTTAAGGGGCTTAAAGTTTATTTTTGTCTGTAGAATTTTTCTTTTGAAGCACTCTTCTTTGCTCATAGCTTACACTGTTTTGGGGTGAGTAGTTACATGTGTAATTAAGAAAATGATCATGTGTATCCACTGTGAGACAGAGGTACAAGATATACTGTCGAAGCCCAGGTATAGTGACATCTATTTCATACACTACTATATTTTGGGAATAAGTGACTCATTATTACTTCAGCCCAAGGTAAAGGTAAACTCTATCCATTTTCTGTCTTATGCTTTTGCTATATATTTATATATACACACACACAAGCAGGCCTGAGGCACATTTTTGGTCACTTGTGATCTTCTCACCCTCCAACAAACTGCTGGAGGTCAAGGGTCCCAGATATAGTGGCTGCCCTTTTCTCTCATTTGGTGGAACTGTGTGTCACTGCCTCAGTGATAATCAGCACGTTTTGTGCCTTTGGAGGTGATTCTGAAGCTGGCGTCCCTAGGTCCCTAGGGGGTTCTTGCATGAGTTTCAGTGGGTTAGCAAATTCTCTGAAATTGTGTGCAAAATACTGCAAATGTATTTTTCATCAGATTTTTAAAAGAAGTCTCTGATCTACCAAAGGTAAAAATCTATTGCCAAACAATTTTGACAAAAATTACAGTAAGAGCTTTTGTATTGCAACACTGTACATCTACATGAATACATACACACGTAAATATATCTTAATCAAAGTGATCATGAAACAACACAGAAGCTTACATAAAATCCTGGAATGTTTGAGAAATGACAAGAAGTGCTGTGAGATAGAGAGGAGAGACTTGAGGAGAGAATGATAGAAAATATATCTGAAGAGGCTGGGCTCCATCAGTGGTGATAGGGGCCAGCACCATCATCACAATCATCAGTATTAGCTACTCTGCGCTCTTCTCTTTTACTCTCTTCTGCTCCATCCAGACAAGATTGATTGCTCTTTCATCTCTTCTTTCACAGAGGTTTGCAAATACCTTTAATATTCTGGTTCTTATTCTGGTGTTATTTCCAGTTTTAAAAGTACATTTTTTTTTCAATAGAACATGTTGTCATATTTTTACTCAAAATATAAGTGCCAAGTATTGATAATGTACAGTCACTTGCCTAAGCCAGATAGGCCTTTACCTTTAAAAAGCTCAGGGTCTCAAGAGAGTGACTAATACGTTAAAAAAAAAGTGCAGAAGTTAGGGTAGGTGCGCAACTCGGTAGGTGATGGTGGCAGGATGGTAGGTGTTACGACCCTATCAGTCAATCTCCAGAGATTTTAAATGATTGCTTTGATAATTCTGACCAGTTGAAAAGATGCCTGTTCAAAAGAAGGTTTTTGCTGAGCTCATGTCACTATTTCCTGAGTTTTTGTGTTTTCATGTTGTGATTTGGCTAATATCCTTTTTACTATAATACTTTCTTTCAATAAATGCATCTAGCCACTCTTGAAGTGTCAAGTACTGGATCCAGCACTAAGGATGCAGAGATGAGTACTATTTAGTCCGTTTTAAGATGATAGCAATATAAAGTCCTACTTAGTCCATTTCGGGATGATGGCAATATAATTACTCTCCCTTACACAACCACATAATAGGAGCAGTAAAGGTTACATTACAGGGAGCTGCAAACACAGTTAATGAAGAATCCTAACTATCACTGTGGAGGTGGAGAGTCGGCTACAGGTGGGCTTTGTGCAGAAGGAAACATTTGATCCGAATCTGAAAAGATGAATTTAAGTCTGCTTTGTGACAAGGAGAAAAGGGGCACTGCAGACAGTTGGAGAGTTCAGGAAGCCAGTGTGCAAGCCAGATGTGTTCAGGGCTGTTTAGAAAATGTAGAAATTATAGGATATTTTAAAGTATGTGAAGCACTTTGGATTTTATTCTTGTTGCTGTGAGCATATTTTTGAAGGGTTTTAGACAGAGGAGAGAAGTGATGAGAAGTACACATAAAATAAACAACTGTGACATGAATAAGCCAAGTCAAATGCACTAAATAGGAGGCTGCATTACAACTTACAAGATTTCAATCCACCCCAAATTGTCTCATACATTCTTTGCTCACGTGCTTCTTTCCAGGACATACCATGACCACTCACACCTCTGTACTCTTCACATTCCATTTTCTTCACCAAAGCCTGTAAGTGGAGGGCAGGGATGGTAAATCTCAGGTTTCTGTTTTGGGCAACCAGGTGATCAATGAATGGTAAGAAACGGCCTCTCTGAAAAAGTGGCACTTAAGTTGAAATATTTGCAAATAAAAATAGCAAGGCATTTTAGATGATTTAAGAAGCAGAATTTCCCTTAGGAGATAACCACCATGACTTTCCCAGAGGCAGGGACTCACGGCAGCAGCTTAAGGAAATCTGGTGGTATGGGAAGAGGAAGAAAGGAAGAAGAGTAGCACTTTTCAAAGTATATGACTTTTTTTTTTTAAACGAGCAGTCTTCTAAGTTTTGTCATACATTTCCATATGTTCCAGTTGAATATATCTCTAAATTTAACAAAAGGTTTTAAAGAAGCAATAGGATTCAGAACTCCAAAAAAAAAAAAAAATCAATGTTAGCTTAACATATTTATTGATCACCTACTTTGCTCAAAAAGTCTCTGTTTAGGCATCTTTGAGTTTCGCTTTGTAAGAAGCAAAGAAAAAAGCGAGACTTAAAAAGTTGAGAACAGACAACACCCATGGTAAGAAAGGACAATACTGGCTTTGGTAACAGATTTACTACAAAATCTGAAAGCTTAACATTGTGGACATTTATTTTTGGCTCATGTAAAATATAATGACATGTTCCTGATTGGCAAGAAGCTCTCCTCTGAGTCACAATTCAAGGACCCTCTATCGTGTGGCTGTGCTTTTCTTAGGGCTTCAGAGTCCTGTGATAGATGTTCTACTTCCAGGTGGCAGTGGGAGAAGTACAATGAAAAAACCTCACCTGCTTCTTTACCATGATGATCTGGAAGTGGCACATGCCAATTCTACATGCATTCTATTGGCAAAAACTCTTCCTGTGGTCACATGTAGGGGCAAAAGAGCCGGGAAATGTGGTTCTGGGCTGGTCAGCTGTATCTTATCTCAACAACCATGCTTTATTCTGGCTTGGGAGAGGGGACACAAATCACTGGTAGAGGGCTAGCCAGCCACTTCTGCCACAGAAGCCTGTCATTTTTAGAGTTCAACTAACTGAGCTTTCTTTACTGAGTTTTAAATAGGTACATAATGATTTTATTCTTAAAATTAATGTTTAGAGAAATGTTATTAAACACATTGTCTACCATATGAAGTAAAATTTTCTTCCTTAGTTTTATTTTTTTTAAACTTTTGTGGTTGTTACTGTCTCATGTGGAAGCACTTCTGGGAGCTAAAAATCATCTTGTTCCTAAATGTTTCTGCTGGTCATATGGGCAGATTAGTGTTTTTGTCAGGAGGAGAGACAGTTGTTCTTAGAAATGAGTGAGGTAGAGAGAGATACAGAACTTTTTCAGTAGAAGGAGAGAAGACACATTGGAAATTTAACTTAGACAAATTGACCTTCTGGAAACTCAAAAGTAGATTGTCTGCCAAGATTGCTGGGTGAGATGGAAGCCTGAAGATAAGGAAAATAGAAAGATTGAAGCAGATCTGTGGATAATATGATGGAGGGCTGGAGATGGGATAAATAAATAAAGGGATTGCTGCACAACCACACTTAAAATTCAACTGGCATTTGGCCCTGCTGAGGTCCACCCAGCTTGTGCCTTCCTCCTTTGCCCTTCCATTTGCATGGACCCAGCATTGTAGGAGTAAACCTCCTAGGAATGTTGTACTATATTTACAGTTTGAGGATCCCATGTACTCTGTGTCCTCAGGACCGTGTCTCACATGTGTTTCAGTGAGGGCATCCAACAGAGGTTCACCTAACGAAGATTCTAACCCAAAGATGATGTAGCTCTCGAAGAAAGCAGGAGAGACTTCTGGGGCCTATGAGGATAAAGGTGGGTGTTGGAGGGAGGAAAAAGAAATGGCATGGAATGAGTTTCAAGAGAGAAGAGTTTGTTTAGTAATTAGGCAAAAAGAATTGATTGTTTCTGGACACAAGAGATTGAGTTTCATATTTGCAGTCTAGGAAGTATAGCGTAGAGAGAATGATCATGGGCTCCTACCCTTGACGCTGGCTCCCTCCCAATCCTGTGTCTGCCTCCTCTTGAGGGAACTCTATGAGTTATTTAACCTCCCAGTGTCTTAGGTGCCCATCTGTTCCTAATTACAGTACCTACCTCACTGAGTTTCTCTGGTTTTTAAATACATTAATTTTGCCTGAAGGATCTAGTACAGTGGCTAGCACATAGAAAATACTTTTATAATGTTAGTTGTCTTTATTATTTATATTCCCCCCCTGTACCTATCAGCTCTGTTAAATGACTGCTAAAAACAACCAGTATAAATAGAGAAAAATTTTTAAAATGAATGAAAGGAAGAACTCTTTTCCTAGTCTATGAGTTTTAAAACATGAATGAATGCAATTATTAAGTGCCTTTAAAATCGATTATTTGATCATACATATTTTTATATGAATAGAATTTATTTCTTAGAACAGTTTTAGGTTTACAGATAAATTGAGTAGATAATACAGAGTTCCCCTGCAGTTTCCTTTATTAACACCTTGCATTCATGTGGTGCATTTATTATAATTGACAAACCAATACTGATAGATCATTATTCACTAATATGCATAGTTCACATTAGGGTTCACCCTTTGTGTTGTACATTTATTTTGGTTATGACAAATATGTATTATGTATCTACAATTACAATGTCATACAAAATAGCTTCACTTCCTAAAAATCCCCTCTGCTTTACATATTTATACTGCCTCCCTCTACCAACTACTGATCTTTCTGTCTATAGTTTTGCCTTATCTACAATGTCATTTAGCTGGAATCGTACAATATGTACTCTTTTAAGACTGGCTTATTTTACTTAGAAATATGCATTTGAGGTTTCTTCGTGTCTTTTTGTGGCTTGATAACTTATTTTCTTTTTATAGTTGAGTAATATTCCATTGTATGGATATACCACAATTTGTTTATCCATTTACCTATTGAGTGATATTTTGGTTGCTTCTAGTTTTTGGAATGATAGAGCTGCTGTAAATATTTGTGTGCAGATGTTTGTATAGATATAAATTTTCAGTTCATTTGGATAAACACCTGAGTGTGATTGCTGGGTCCTCTGGTAAGACTACGTTGTGTTTTTTTAAAAAAACTATCAAAATGTATGCTAAAGTGGCTTTATCACTTGCATTTATACTTGCAATGACTGATTATTCCTGTTGCTTCTTCAACCCTGTCAGCATTTGGTATTGTCAGGTTTTTTGTTTTTTGTTTTTAATTTTAGCAATTTTAATAGATGTGTAGTCGTATCTCATTGTTTTACTTTACAATTCTCTAATGAGACACATTGTTGAGCACCTTTTTATATATACTATTTTCCATGTGAATACTTCTTCGGTGAGGTGAAGCGTTCGTTCAAATGTTTTGCCCATTTTAAATTGTGTTGTGTATTTTCTTATTGTTGAGTTTTAAGAGTTCTTTGTATATTTTTGATAGAAGTCCTTCATGAGATATGCATTTTGTAAATATCCTCTATCAGTCTGTGGCTTGTCTTTTCACTTTCTCAACAAAGTATTCTACAGAGAACATGTTTATAATTTTAATAAAGTCTAACATCAATTTTTTCATGGATTATACTTTTGGTGTTTTATCTAAAAAGTCATGATCAAACCCAGTCACCTAAATTTCCCATTTGTTATCCTCTATACATTTTATGGTTTTGTGTTTTAAGTTTAGGTTTATAATTCATTTTAGTTAATTTTTATAAAAGGTATATATTTTGTGTCTAGATTTATGTAATCTTAAGTAGTTAACAAGTTGTTTCAGCACCGTTTGTTGATGATTCTTTCTCTGTTGACTTGTCTGTGCTCTTTTGTTAAAGATCAGTTTATTTGTGTAGGTCTATTTCTAGACTCTTACTCCATTTCATTGATCCCCTTGTTCGTTCTTTTTCCAATACCACATCACTTTTTTCTTGAAGTCCTGAACAGTGTTAGCGCTAGGATTTTCTTGTTTGTTTCAGGATTGGGTTGACCATTCAGGATCTTTTTCTTTCTATATAAACTTCAAAATCAGTTTGTTAATATCCACAAATAATTTGCTAAAATTTTAATTGTTATTGCCTTACATCTATAGATCAAGTTGGGAAAACCAATATATCTGTTTATTAGGATTTTCTTTGATTTTTAAAAATCAGTTTTATAGTTTTCCTCACATAGATCTTGCATATATTTTGTTAATTTATACCTAAGTATTTCAATTTGTTTGTGCTAATGTAAACGATGTGTTTCTAATTTCAAATTACAATTGTTCGTTGCTGGTACATAGGAAAGCAATTGACTTTTATATATTAACCAACAGCATACTTTTATATTCCTGCAGGCTTGCTATAATTGCTTATTAGTTCCAGGAAGGTTTTTTTCCCCCAGTCAACAATAAATAATCATGTCATCTGCTAACAAATACAGTTTTGGTTCTTTTTCTACAATTTATATACATTTTGCTTCCTTTTATTGTTTTATTGCATTAAGACTTTTTCAATACAATGTTGAATAGAGATGATGAGAGAAGACATCTTTCCAATCTTAGAAGAAAAGCATCTAGTTCCTCATCATTAAGTATGAACATATCTGTGGATTTTGAAAAATATACTGTTTTCCAAGTTGAGTGTTCTCACTACTATTTTCTAAAAGATTATAGATAATTAATATATTTTCTTTCTTAAATATTTGTTTCTTAAATTCACCAGTGAAACCATCTGACCCATTGTGTTATTATTTTTAAAGGATTATTAATTATCAGTTTAATTTCTTTAATAGATACTGGGCTATTCACATGATGTATTTCTCCTTGTGTGAATTTTGGTAGATTGTGCCTTTCAAATAATTTTTCCATTTCTTCTAAATAAGCAAATTTGAGAGCTTAGAGACATTTACATAATATTCCTTTGTTATACTTTTAATATCCATAGGATTGGTAGTAATTTCTGATATTAGCAGTTTGTGACATCTTTCTTTTTCTTCTTGGTTAGTCTGACTAGAGGCCTATCAATTTTGTTAATTTTTTCAAAGAACTGGCTTTTTATTTCAATGATTTTCTCTTTCAATTTTTTTCCCGCTTTCAATTTCATTGATATCTGCTTTAATTTTTATTTCTTTTGTTCTGTTTGCTTTAGGTTTATGCGGCTATTCTTTTTCTTCAGCTTATAAAAGTAAAACTTTTAGATTATTGATTTTAAATATTTCTTATTTTCTAATATATGCATTCAATACTACAAATTTCCCCTGAGCACTGCTTTTTCTGCATTCCACAAATTTTGATAAGTTGTATTTCATTTAGTTCAAACATTTTAACATTTCTTTTGAAATATCTTCTATGACCTACATTTTATTTAGAAATGTGTTGTTTAATCTGCATGCATTTTGGAACATTCCAGCTATCTTTCCATTTTTTTTTCTATTTTAATAGTATTCATTGGGATCTGAAAGCATGCTTTGAGTGATGTTTATTATTTTGTTCATTGTGTTTCATGGCCTATCTATCTTGGTAAAAGTTCCATGTGAGCTTGAGAAGAATGTGTATTCTGCTATTGTTAAACAGTAGATGCCATAAATGTCCATTAGATCCTGTTGCTATTTAGTTCAACTATATCTTCTCTAATTTTCTGCCAGCTGGATCAGTCAATTACTGATGGTGTAGGGCGGTGTTGAAGACTGTGATTATAATAGTGATTTGATTTGTCAGTTTCTCCTCATAGTTCTATCAGTTTTTGCCTCATGTATTTTGGCCCTCTCTTATTAGACAATTCCCTCAAAAACAGCTACAAAATATGCTAGATGTTCTGGTGGGAATAATGGACAATATGAAGGGACTGATGAATAATGTAAGCAGAGAAAATGAAACTAGAAAAGAACCAAAAGAAAACGTTAGAAATAAAAAAAATTATAACAGAAATTAAGAATACCTTTGATGGATTTGTCAGTAGACTGGACATCATCAAGGAAAGAAGCAGCAAGTTTTTTTCATTAGAACTCTTAGTATATTATCATAGTTATTTTAAATTCCCAGGCTTCCAATCATTCCCAGGTCTATGCTCTATCTGCATGTGGTTCTGATGCTTACTTGTCTCTTCAGACTTTTCCTCTTGCTTTTCAGGATGTCTTGTAATTTTTAATAATTTATACACGATATATTAGGCAATAGGAACTGAGGTAAATAGGCTTTAGTGTAAGGCTTTAGATACATTTATATGGCTAAGAAGAGTTAGGCCATGTTTACTGATTTACTGTTTGCTGTAGCTGTAGTTGTCAAGTTCCTCTAGTTTTCTCATTTTTTGTTTCTAGAGACTCCTTCTTAAGTAGAATCCATGTCTTGCTACTCTATCACTTGCAATCCACTGTTAGCATGCTACAGCCCAATTGATGCAGTGGTAAGGTATTAGAAAGGATAAGTGCCCAATCATCTTATGATTAAATCTCTGTTTTGCATTTTTTTTTTCCTTTGAGATGGAGTCTTGCTCTGCTGCCTGGGCTAGAATGCAGTGGTACATTCTTGGCTCAATGCAATCTCTGCCTCCTGGGTTCAAGTGATTCTCTTGTTTTAGCCTCCTGAGCAGCTGGGATTACAGGTACACACCACCATGCCCGTGCCCAGCTAATTTATTTTTAGTGGAGATGAGGTTTTGCCATGTTGGCCAGGCTGGAGCTTTTTTTTTCAAGTATGTAAAACTTCATTACTAACTCTCATCACCATGCTATACATTAGGTATGTAGAACTTCTCATTTTTTCTACTTCCCAGCCCCTAGTCACCACCATCCTACTCTCTGTTACTATGAGTTCAACTTTTTTTTTAGGTTCTACATCTAAATGAAATCATGCAATATTTGTCTTTCTGTACCTGGCTTATTTTTTTAGCATAATGTCTTCCAGCTTCATCCATTTTGTTGTAAATGACAGAATTTCCTTCTTTTTAATGGCTAATAACATTCTATTGTGTATGTATACCACATTTTCTTTATCTATTCATCTGTTGATGGGAACCTAGGTTGATTCCATGTCCTGGTGAGTCACTTCTGATGAATAGAAAAAAATGAAAATGTGATTTCAAAAATGGTGTCATAAAAAGCAGTGCAGCTTCTTGCCTGCTCTCTCGCCTGCTCCTGGATCACTCAGATGAGGACACCCAGGAACTGGCGAGAAACTGAAGCTTTCTGCCAACACCCAGTAGGAAATGTAGATGTCATTAGCTGTCAGTGGACTGCCATCAAGTGGATCCACTAGTGTTGATCAGGCCTTGAGATGACTGCATGCTGGCTGACATGTTTGCAACATCATGAGATCCCCTGGACAGAACCACATAACTAAGTTGCTCTTAGACAGTGTGTGAGATAAAAAGGTTTGTGTTTGTGTTTTAAACTACTATCTAATACAGCTATTTAAAATATATCTATGATGACTTAAGCATATTCCTTGGCAGTCTTATTCTACTACCCATCACGCGCGCACGCACGCGCGCACACACATACACACACACACACACACACACACACACACACACAGAGTCTTATTCTATTACACCTCTGTCCCTCTCCTGTTGATTTCCAAAATATTCAAATCTAATTTCTTAAATATTATAACTTTGCCCATCTCATTACATTTTAGTGCTATTTACCTGTTAGAGTTGGCAATCAGATCAATTTGACTAGGTAATCCATCCCTTAATGTGCCTCTTTTTGGGGTAGAAGAGCAATACAATACCATTTTAGTAGTGGTATTTAAGGCTTTTCCCCAAGGCTAGAGACTGACCCTGGAAATGGTAAACCCTAGAGCCAGGAAGTGAGTCTGTAAGAGCCCTGGGGTGGGCCTCATGTTTTCTTTCTTCCGTCCTTGTATTATTATTCAGAGAGAATATAGTACTCGATATACATTAAGTAAGAGGATGAAGAAAGGCAGCATAAAGACAGGGAAGTGAGGATAGCATCCTCCCCAATGACTTTGCCTTGGTGACTAAATGATGTTGGAGGCTTAGTGAAGTGTGGACTCTGTGGTATCACTATATATTCTTTCATTCAACAGATATTTATTGAGCACCCACTATGTGTCAGGCACTATTTCAGGTGCTGAGCACATACTGGTAAGTACACAAATCCCCTTACTCCAGAGAACTTGTATCTGGTGGTTTTGAGGTTCATTCAGGTCAGGTCCTTGTCATGGCCGAGCTGTAATTGACCCCAGTCAACTCACAGTTGTAGCAAAAGATCTTTGTTCAACTCTCTATCTCCACAATCTCTATTCGCTAAAGGTGACTCTGTGACAGAAGAAATTCATTAATAAATTCCAAACAAATTGTTCTTTACAGAAAGAGCTTCCAAAAATGATTATAAATTCTGGAGGCTGAATATCTTGTGATGTATTCATGTATCAGTATGTTAGTCCTAAGGTCATTTTCTACAATAGAAAAGAAAAGAAAAATGAAGAGAGTAGGAAACCAAAATCTGAGGACGCAAAAGATGCGTCATTTGTTCAGGAAAGAATGAATATCAGAACCATGGACACTTACAAAGATTCAGATCTTTGTGATGAAGACTGTGCCTGGAGAGTAAGTATGTGTTCTCTTAGGCAGGCTCTGGGAGGCTGAGGAAATTAGTTCTCGTTAGTTTCTTCTTGACAGGCCTGGGCAGCGGCTGAGGCCCTGCAGAGCCTGCTTTTCACTTCACTACCTGTGGCAAAACAGTAAGTAGGCTGGTACATCAGTTAGAGCCTCATTGCAGGAGGCAGAAACCGTGCAAGCTATTATAAACAGAAAGATGTTTAAACAATGTGATCAAGTGTTTACAAAATCACGAAGGACTGTAGGCGCAGGCTCTGAGCTATGTCTTTGAGAATGACTCTAGAAGAAGATTACTGAACCGGCCCACCAGGGGTGCTCCTGCCTCTGCAAAAGTCAGGACGCTGAGGGATCAGGAGGTCACTCCCAGGCCTGCAGCTTTCACAAACTTCCCACTCCAATAGTGATTCAGGGTTCAGAAAGCCACTGATGCTGAGGCAGATGCCTGTCAGCAGCAAAGTAGCTAGTGGCCAGACACTGGATTACAGATTTGTTTTCCTTTGTTTTTCCCACCGCTACTACCACAACTGCCTCTTGAAACGCGTGAAGCTAGTCTCTAGAAGCTGGAATGCTGCTTCAGAAAAACAACATTGCCACAACTTTGCTGGCTACTAAATACCCAATAATTCAGCATCTTGCATGTAACATAGTTCCAGCCAATGAAGTGTAGCAGATTTCTGCACGGAGTGGGATGGGGTGGAGGGCTTCTAGAAAACTTTGGCTTTTCTAAAATATAGAATGGGTATTTCCAGTGCTTATTTCCAGTGCTTGCCTCTTTCTCTTTCTTTTTACCTTAAACATGAATGTGATGGCTGGAACTGCTGAAGCCATTTTATGACCTACATTGTTAGAATCAACATGATCTGGAAGAAGACATTAAAAATGCACCGTTCTGGACCACTTGCTTTAAACCTCTTGGTATGAGACACAGAAAAAATATATATCTTTGTTAGTTTAAGCCACTGTTAGTCTAGGAGTTGGAGTATTGGAAGTTGAAAGCATTCCAAATGGCTATAACAACTTTTCTCTACCTATCTACTCCTTCTTTTTCTTCCTTCTCTTTCCTCTGTTCCCCCTCCCTCTTTTTCTCTATCAACTCTTTCATCTGTCTGTCCGTGTTTGTGAGGTGGGTAGATGGTACCCAAGAGGTTGCACAAAAGAAATGTATTACCTCAGCACATTTTTGTTTTCATTGGAGGTCATTCATCTCCTAGAGACATAGCTAAGTGGGCCCTTTGGAGCCTCCAGTCCTCATGGAATATATCAGCTGCAATATTCCAGTCAACCCTGACTCCTACAGTTGTATTATTCCAGATGTAAACACTGTACTATCCCAACTGTGAGGTTGTTTCTCCGAGTACGTATTAGGTTGAAACACATACATGAAATTGGTGATATTTGATCATTTTCACTACAAAAATAGTTTTAAATTCATGTGGTACAACTTAAGATGATCTATAGTCATGGAGGATAATGGAAAACTCTGAAGCTCAAATGAAGCCAATTCATAACTCAAAGAGCTATTATCTATATCAAGTCAAAGTGATCCATGTCTGGTTCCTCTTTTCATGTCAGCATTGGGATATCTCTTTGGGTCATCTGAAAAGTTCAGTTTCACACTTCAAAAGGAACTAGCAATGAACACTTCTAGGTCAAATCTTTCACTTTTTGTCATCTCAACTCAATCTGAAGCTAAATTTTATTGTAGTCTTAAGTAGACGATTATTTACTGTAATCTCAAAGATCTACACTGAATTTCCCTAAGTAAATTGTGGGATATAATGGTATGGAGCAGAGTATTACTACATGTGGTATATTAGCCAAACCATATCATGTGCTTTTTTCCTGGAAAATTTCTTAGTAAATTACATGGGAGGAGCTTATTGTAGACTTTTCACCCAATCTCCACCATAGGTAGTAGACTCACTCATGAATATGGTAGAGGATCAAAAGAAGGACATTGATGTTAGTGACTGCTCTGCCCACTGGGCATTTATTCTAGGACACCGATATAGCCATTGTTCCCCAAGGCTTCATTGGCCCTGTGACAACTGGAAGGATCAGAAATGATCGTGGACCGGGCGTGGTGGCTCACGCCTGTAATCCCAGCACTTTGGGAGGCCGAGGCGGGTGGATCATGAGGTCAAGAGATCGAGGCCATCCTGGTCAACATGGTGAAACCCCATCTCTACTAAAAATACAAAACATTAGCTGGGCATGGTGGTGCGTGCCTGTAATCCCAGCTACTCAGGAGGCTGAGGCAGGAGAATTGCCTGAACCCAGGAGGCGGAGGTTGCAGTGAGCCGAGATTGCGCCATTGCACTCCAGCCTGGGTAACATGAGTGAAACTCCGTCTCAAAAAAAAAAAAAAAAGAAATGATCGTGATCTCTGACTCTGGTTTCTTTCTTCAGGTATGTTTCTGGGCCTCTATGCCGTGAAGATTTAAAAAAGTTTTTTTTCCTGGTGGGTTATGAATGTCACAAGTGTTCCCTAAGTTGAGATGTTTTTCTCCTTTGCTACCACTGCCAATGTATCTGACAGTTACAGAAGGTACCAGGGGAAGGTTACCAGATCCAATTCAATTAACACAACTAACTGGCTATTGTAACTTATAGATATTATCAATGGGAATTAACACTTCTGAAAAAGGTTTATTTCTCCTCCTGAAGAAGAGATTGGGAGAAAAGGTATAGAATTAACAGGAGGCTGGAGAAATGTCAACATTCAGTAGCCAGTGTTTACAACATTAGTTAATTGTTGAGTTGGAGAAATTTCTTCCAGTGGCAAAACTCTCTGGGTAGATATTCCATCTGTTTTTCTCTGTCCTGTATCTCCTGTGCTTAGCACAGGGTCTGACACATAGTAGATGTGAAATAAATATTGGTTTATTAGACAAGTGAAGGAAGGAATAAAGTGGTTATGTGATATCAAAGTTATATAAGCCAGGCCTCAGAACTTCTCCATGTTTTACAGAAGAGGAGTCTCCTTTCCACAAGTTCCCAATGGGACTATCTGTGTGGTGAAGCTGAATATTTTATTCACATGGTAGCTCTCTGATCTTCTTCATGAACCACTACTCAGAAGGCAAGGCAGTGGGGGTGTCTGGAGTGATAATTTAAGTCATCCCTTTAGATGGTAGTCTCCTGGAATAATTGATCAGTGTTTCCCATTTCCATGCTCTTCCCTACACTTCCCAAAGATAGTGACTGGATATAGAAAAGGGAGTGTGCTTTCTCTCATGTGGGTCTCATAGAAGCCCTACTGTCTTTCGTACCACCTGCTTTCTGAGCTCCTCTCAGGTTCTGAAGGACCATATTCCCCATTTGGAAACAGAGATCACAAGTTAAGCTATATTTCTAGGCCCCTCTCCCAAACTGAGTTGAACCACCACATTCACTTTGATGGGATGATTCCTGGATTAGCATAGGCAGCCCGGAGAGGAGGAATCAGGACACACAAATCTAACTGATTCTCTTTCTCTTCAGTCTGCCTTTTCCTTCACACAACTCTTAAGGGACAGAAGAAACAAATTGTCCTGTGATTTATTTCCATCTTTTTCCCTTATCCATCATTCAGTAGGTATCTTAGATTGAACAGGGCTATGTTTCAGCAGCAAATAGAAGCTGGACTGTCATATGTACTACTGATATAATGTAGTACATATCTACTGTATGCTGTGCACGGGGTATTCTGCTGTAAACCGTCACTCAGGGATCTTGGCTGACAGAGTCACCACCAGCTTGTGGCTGCACCAGAATGGGTTTTGTGGGCTTTCCAACATGTGGACTTTCCCACACCTCCCCATGTGTGGAAATCTCACACTCACACTTAAATACTTTTTTGTCTTACTAAATTATGCCTACCTGGGAACAATATGTCACAAAGCTTAGTCCTAGGATGGAAGGCTGCATGGGAGAGATGTTTTAAAGGAAAAACTAAAATGCATTAAATTAATGCTGGCAAAAGATTATGGCCATTATATTCATCAAATAGAAAAGGGAGGATAGTGTTTTTGTTCTTTCTAGTATTAAAAATATAAAATTATTTTTAAAAATTGATATGATTTGGCTCTGTGTCCCCACCCAAATCTCATCTCAAATTGTAATTCCTACATATCAAGGGAAGGTCCTGGTGGGAGGTGATTGGATAAGGGGGCCATTTCTCCCATGCTGTTCTTGTGACAATGAGTGAGTTCTTATGAGATCTGGTGGTTTTACAGTGTAGCACTTCCCCTTTGCTCGCTTACTCTCTCTCACCACCATGTAAGACGTGCCTTGCTTCCCTTCCACCTCCCACCATGATTGTAAGTTTCCTGAGGCCTCCCAAACCATGTGGAACTGTGAATCAATTAAATCTATTTTCTTTATAAATTACCCAGTCTCAGGTAGTATCTTTAAAGCAGGGCAAAAACAGATTAATACATGTATTATAAACAGAAAATATGTGGTTAGGTCAGGAGATGGCAGAGGGAAGTAAAACATTTCTCATACCAACAAAACACCTGCCTATCCTGGTCTACTTGCCATTTTCTTACTAGTTGGTGGGGAAGCTGATGGGACTTGTAAGAAATACATGCAGCAGCTCTTCCTTAGCGTTTAGAAAACCTTTTCAGTCTCAAATGACAACTCTATTATATAAGTACCTGGGAATCTTTAAGGGATTTTAAGCAAAGGTGACATGAGTACTGCTGAGAACATATTTTCTTGATGACTGTGGGACATTGTATGATCTTTAATTATACACAGTTCTCCTGGAGCTACTGGCTCTGAGGAAGATTCACCTTGGCCCACATGGTCCCAATAGTCCTGCTGCCCTGGTTTACATGCATGTGTTTTACTGGAAGGGGTCGAGGGATGTGTCATAAGGAAAGAAGTAAGAGCTCTTCATGGCTAGAGCAATCCCAGGACTGTTCTTTCTATTTCTATTAGCTGTGACCTGGAAATCCAATTTGGCATTCTTCAATTAAATTCCACACAAATAATTGCGAGTAAATAATTGTTGGTTGTGAGTAAAACAAGAATAAACTCCATTAAATGAAAAGTCTAAAAGTTTCTACTACTAATCAAGTGTAAACCTTCTACTTTTTCCTTCTTTTTCCAAGTTTTGTTTTCATTATATCCTGGCTCTTCCCCACTTTCTGAATAATGGCAACACTCGAAAACGTGACTTCCAAATGAGAGATGTTTTGGGCCATGAAAAAAAAATGAACAAATGCTAGGAGGCATTGTACTTTTATTGTAAATTAAGCAGCTCAGTAGATAGGAAATTCAAAGAAAACAGAGAAATAGCCATAGAGCATGAAGTAGAGTTGTCTTCAGAGCTGGTCTTTCATGCTGGTGATTTCCTTCCCAGTAACTTTGTCCTATTGAAGTTGACTTTCAACTCCATTTAAGGGGCTTGGTGACCACATAACCTTGCATTGTATAGTTCAGTGCCTGCCAGTCCAGAATACTGGGTTCCATGTAGATACCTTGATACACAAACCAGATCTCTTCTGGGGACAGCACAGAGGCCCACATGTACACATCTCCAATCTCCCCCACAAAGGACTGGCGCTTAACAAACTTGCCTCTATAGGAATCCTGTTTCTGGCCCAGAACAACCTTGGGGTGAGCTCCCACAGAGTAACCCTGCCTCAGCCCCTTCCTCACCAAAGGCTTCCCATTGACCCAGAACTCAGCAATACCTGAGGAGGACTCCCAGCTAGCACAGATGTGCACTGGGGCAGGGAAATTTTCATAGACCTTGAAGAAAACTTTGTCACCCCCAATGATAAGGTTGTACTCTCCAATTTGAGACTTAAAAATGACCGTCTCATCACTCCGGGTCTGGATGCTATAGGAGAAGAGGCTGTAGCCACGGGAGAGGTCCGTATAAGCACGAAGACATACAGTGAAGTTCTGCAGAGGTTTCTCCAGCTGTGTAGCCAAGCTCACGTGAGCACTATTCGACTCTTTAGGAAAAATAAAGACCTTCCCAATCATGTCTGCAAGAGAAAAAAAAATTGATATCAGAATCTTCACCTGAAATGTGAACAGGAAAAGAATCACAAATTCAATTTTATATTTGGCAACCTCTTGTCTTTTCTTCCTACAATCTACCCCTGCCACCCCCACCTACCCTACCCCACATTGTCATATACCCCTGACCTCCCTACTTGTTTGGGCAATGGCTTCCAAGAGGCTGGTGAGGACAGACACCCAAAACAGCAGTTTATCCATCCTTTTGGTCTGGGCTGTCACAGCAGTAGCAGTGACCAGGATGAGGGTCACAGGTAGCACAATGGTTGTGCCCACCCAGCTTGTAACTTAGTTACGCAGAGATTCACAAACGTAGGCTGTGAGCTATTCAGGGTTTATATACACTTTGGGTGAGGATAAGTGAGGAAGAGCACCAATAATGTGTGAGTGATTTTCCAGCTCTGCCCCCTTTGTGTCAGCAATCAGAGCTGCTGATGGGGAAGGAGTGGTGAGACCCCGGGCTGGAAAATCAATGGGAGTTATTTATTAGACACAAGTGACTGCTAGAGCTCCAAGTCCTGTGACCCAGATTTTGCTGCTGGGAACAGTGGTTACAGAGCTGCAGGGTTATGGATGAGACGAGGGGCTGGGCTGGTCATGTCAAGAGAGCGTCATGCTACTCTCCACTCTGTCTGAGGATCCTGTGTTCTTCCATGAGATCCTGAGTCATGTGGAGGGTCTCCATAAGCTTGGGACTCTAACAGGCTGTGGAAACAAGGCCTCTTCTTTCTTTTTTGTTCTGTGAAGTAGTCTTCTGTTTGTAGAACATTCTGGGATTCTGCTTTCTGCTGAATAAACACTGAAAATCTATACCCTCCTCCTATTCATTTAGTATAATATGCCAGAACTTTGTTAAGGAGATTCAGAAAACTGGAGATATCCTCTCCAGTTTCTGAGAAATTGTTCTGACCATCTCTCACCTGCCTCTCTCCCTTTCCCTCTTCATGTATGACTTGCCTTCCCAGATACTCATTCACTGTTCTCACAGAGGTCAGCAGTTGACCAACAATTTGGTTATCTTCTGACCTCAGCCATTTAAGGCAAAGTTGAATAACCAAATATGGTGATGCTCTCTTAACATTCATGCATGCATATATGCATGCATTCATTGAACATACTTTCTGTGAATGTCTATTGTGTACCATGCATTATGAAGATTTTATTTTCTTTTTTGATGGGCTTTAACAGTGACCCCCAATTTCTCTTGTGATTAAATGGTCATGAATGCTGTTATAATAACTCAGCCTTGCTGTTTTCCCCTCAAATATCAAACTGAAATTTCTTAACCACAGATATTTATTATTCCATTTATCCTGCTTCTTTAATTCTGTTAATCTGCTCTACACCTTATTGCGATTACTCTACTCCTGGACACTCCTCTTTTTCTTTATTATTATTATTTTGTCAGCATTTCATTGACTCTTCTTCATCTTTCCTCCCAACATTCTTGGATGAATTTTCTCGATTCAGTAACTGCCACCCATAATCTTTTTTCTCCTATTCTGATCTTCAGAGTGGGTCATACCTTAATTGCCACTTTCTCAAAGCAGTTCCCCACTTTGTCATTTCTCTGAATGTCTGAATGAGGTTTATAGTTGCAGTTTGCTTAAGCTACCTTTTGTGTCTTGAATGAAATGCAGAATCATTATCCTGGGATCTGGAGCCATTCACAGTTCTTTCCCAATCTATTGGTCTGACCTTGCTTCCTCCACAAATCCTATTGTGTGGTCAAACTCATCTACTTATAAATCATATTACATGCCATGGGTCTCTCCTTTTAAATACTTTGACCCATTCTCTTCTTTATAACTGAAGTAGCTTTCAGACATATCTCTGCTTCTTTTTTTTTTTTCCCATTTATTTATTTTATTGTATTTTAGGTTTTGGGGTACATGTGAAGAACATGCAAAATTGTTGCATAGGAACACACCTGGCAGTGTGATTTGCTGCCTTCCTCCCCATCACCTACATCTGGCATTTCTCCCCCTGCTATCCCCCCCCATCTCCCCACCCCCCACCATCCCTCCCCTATTTCCCCCCAACTGACCCCAGTGTGTAGTGCTCCCCTCCCTTTGTCTGCTTCTTAAACTCCAATGCCTCTTAAAAGTCTATTTCATATGCCATCTCCATTATGTCTCTCCTGATCTAATAAATTAGGATGTTTTCATCTTCTGAATGCCATAGTAATGAAGTGCAAAGGTTTTGGAATTAGACAAACCTGGATTTCAAATCTAGCTTTCTCATTTTATAAATGTGGACAGTTAGGGAAGCATTTAAACATTTTGAACCTATAGTTCCTCATGTGTGAAACAGGAATATCCCCACATTCATGGGATTTGAGTAGCTAGTAATACACACTAAATACTCAGCACAGTGCTTTGTGCATAGAAAGATTTTCACCATCATTGTAGTTATTATGAAATTTCCCTGGTAATTATAATATTCTGCTTCCTGTTATAGGCATTTATATATGTAACAGGGTGCCATCTGAACACCCTTAGAGATAGGAAGATCCTTAAAGTAGTTTGTCCTCTTCGTTCCATCTACCACCTAGCACTTTGTTTTATACTTTGCATGGACTCAGTAAATATTTTGTTGAATCAAATAAGCAGTAATACAAATCTGTATAGATTTTCTTTAAGTGACAAGATAATTAAAGTAAAAGAGAGGAAAATACTTACTCTGAGTCAAACCTTTTACAACACACATTCCCATGGATTAAAGATTTTTTTTTTTTTAATTATGGTGAGAACACTTAACATAATATCTACTCTTCTGACAAATTTTTAAGTGCACAATATGGTATTGTTAACTATAGGCACAATGATATACACAGCTCTCTAGAGCTTATTCATACTGTATAACTGGAACGATGTACCTGCTAAACAGCATCTCTCCATTTCTCTCTCTCCCCAGTCACTGGCAACCATCATTTTACTGTTTCTGTGACTTTAATTATTTTAGGTCCCTCATGTAAGTGAAATCATGACAGCCTTAGTATACTTGGCATAATGTCCTACAGGTTTTAAATTGTGTCCATGTCTTGGTTATTGTGAATAATGCTGCGATGAACACTGAGTGCAGATATCTCTTTGAGATGCTGATCTAGATTCTTTGGTTATATACCCAGAAGTGGTATTGCTGGATCACATCTGAAAAACTTCCTTTTAACAAACCTACGATTTTTCAACACGACTGTACCATTTTATATTTCCACCAACAGTGTACAAGGGTTTTAACTTTCTCACATCCTTGGTGACTCTTGCTTTTTTTTTAATAGTCATTCTAACAGGTGTGAGGTAATATCTGATTTTGGTTTTGCTTTGCACTTTCCTGATGATTGATGATAATGAAGACCTGTCAAAAGGACAGCAAAGCTAGCTTAAAGATCTCACTGACCATGCTGGCAATAATTTGAACACTAATATAAGTAATTAAGGTAATTATAAATCATAAAATAAGCCATGGATCCAAAATGATATACATTAAATAATTATTAAAAAGTTTGATGAACAGGATATTTAGTTTCAAACTGCTTCCCTGAAAAATATTTATTAATTTTAAAAGACAAAGAGTGACTTCAAAGTAAAGAATCTTGATTTATATAACCTTAATCAAGTCATTAAACAAACATTATTAGAAATAGGATAATTCAGAATCACATGCCTCTTGACAGCATGCAACAACAACAACAAAAAACACTCATAACATAAATCTAATCATAAGAAAATATCTGAACAATAAGAATTTTGGCACATTCAACAAAATAACCAGCCTGTAATCTTTGGAAGTGTCCAAGTAATAAAAGGTAGAGAAAGACTGAGGAACTTTTCTAGTTTTAAGGAGGTTAATAACAATAAATAAAATCTTTGATTTTTGAGCTTGATTCTTTTGTTATAAAGAATTTGACACACCTGAAAAAACTTTGACTGGGAATCTGAGGATTACGTAGCAATAATTAATAAATGTTAATTTTCTGATTTTGATGATTGCTTTGTGCTTATAAAGGAGAATGTCCTTGTTTATAGGAAATACTAAATTATTTGAGGGTGATGACCTTTGTGTTAGCAACTTACTGTCTACTGGTTAAAAAAGGAGTTACTGTATTTTCAAGAAAAAATAGCATTCAATCTTGCCTGGGAAGATACATGAGCCATGGTCAAGGAGAAAGCAAGGGAAATTTTTTAGGTCATGAAAAAAAATGAGGGTAAGCATTTTCAGTTTCTAAATGAACATTCATATTGGGTGATCAGTCACTCTGAGGAAACTATCTTTTTCAGAAACAGTGTTCTTGATCAGATAGGAGGAGAGGAAATAAGAGGTAAGAAAATGTGAGGTGAGGGGGCTCTAATCATTCTACTCTTTCTTTTCTGGGATAAGTCATTGTTTTCCTCAGGGCCTTGGAGGAAAGCAGTAAAGGGTCAGCAGAAATCAGAAGAAAATGCATTGGAATTGTGATGTAGAAAACTCAACTTTATGTCTTAATTTATGTTTTATGACACTTAGTGTTTAGGTGTGACTGTGGTTCTTGATTTAGTGTCTCTGTAATTTGTTCACCTTATAGAAGAGAACTTCCTTTTTCCTAGGAAACACCCACTAAAGTATTTAACAATAATACTTTAGTATTACTCTTTAGTATCTAAAGTATTTAAGAGTAATACTTTAATATTACTCAGGGGCATGATGACTCTAACTCTCATATAATTTAGAGATAGAAATGATGAGGCAAATGAGGCAAAAAGCAAATGATTGGTGTATCTAGGAACAGGTTATATAGGAGTTACTTGTATTATACTTGCAACTTTTTCTTAAGTTTGAAAATTTTAACAATGTTGAGGGAGGAAGAATTTGTGATGACATTGCTTCTGTCAGGTAGCAGAGCTGAAACAAACAGGGCAGGTGAAAGGCAGAGATCATGGAGATAACTGAAGATTAACTAAAGGATTTATGAATATGCTTCTGATAACTTCTAAGGTGTTAAGGCTTATGAAAGATATCATGGTCACTATAAACCTGAGGAAAGACTGAGTTAAGGAGTTACTGGATTGAAAACATGAGGTAGAACAAGATTTGGGGGCAACTCAAGAATTTATTATTCTGGCTTTTATTGAAATGCTGTGGAGGTTTAAGGACATTTAACTGTACTGGATGGAAGCAGGTGCTATAGTTGATATGACAACTTGATTATGATCCTGGTGTGTATGTGTGCTAAATAAAAAATGCACAATCTTAAGCTTATGGAATGATCTTATGGAATACAAATGAATTACAAATCTTCACACTATTCCATAACTTTCATGTAGTAAAGACAAAAATAAATAGATGTCAAATGGAAAAATTAAAACATCATTTGCAATTGTCTCACAAGAACTTTAAGTTATATGCAGGAGACAGGAACTTGCATCAGGCCAGGGGAGTTGGCATTATGCAAAAATAGGCAACTCTGGATTCCAGGAACTTGACATACTCCATGAAAATTCTTCCATGAAAAGTCTAACTGCTAATACTCAGACTATGATTTTCTAAGAAAATCTCTACTACTGAAATGGAATCAGTTAACAAATTGATGTCTTTGGAAAATACCAATTTTACCTACTCACATAGTGCCCTCTGCCTTAGAAACACTACAGAGACTAATCCACAATCTTTTAAAATATTTAATTAAAATTAAATTAATTATATTTAATTAAATTTAATTTCCAGGATACATGTGCAGGATGTGCAAGTTTGTTATATAGGTAAATGTATGCCATGGTGGTTTGCTGCACCTATCCACCCATCACCTAGGTATTAAACCCACATGCATTAGCTATTTATCCTGATGCTCTTCCTCCCCCCACCCCACAGCAGGCCCTAGTTTGAGTTGTTCCCCTCCCTGTGTCCATGTGTTTTCATTGTTCAGCTCCCACTTATAAGTGAGAACATGCAGTGTTTGGTTTTCTGTTCCTGTGTTACTTTGCTAAGCATAATGTCTTCCAGCTCCATCTATGTCCCTGTAAAGAACATGATCTCATTCCTTTTTATAGGTACCTAGTATTCCGTGGTGTATATGTGCTACATTTTCTTTATCCAGGCTATCATTGGTAGGCATTTGGGCTGATTTCATGTCTTTACTATTGTGAATAGTGCTGCAATGACATACATGCAATGAACATCTCTTTCATTTGACTTATATTCCTTTGGTATAATTTACATTCCTTTGGATATATATCCAGTAATGGGATTGCTGGGTCAAATCGTATTTCTAGTTCTAGGTCTTTGAGGAGTCACCACACCATCTTCTACAATAATTTAATTTACATTCCCACCATCAGTGTAAAAGCTTTTCTATTTATCCACAGCCTAACCAGGTTCTGCTGTTTCTTAACTTTTTAATAATCACCATTCTGATTGGTGTGAGATGGTATCTCACTGTGGTTTTGATTTGTATTTCTCTAATGATCAGTGATGTTGAACTTTTTAAATTATGTTTGCTGACCACATAAATGTCTCATTTTGAGAAGTGTCTGTTCATATCCTTTACCTACTTTTTAATGAGATCGTTAGTTTCTTTTTCTTGTAAATTTGTTTAAGTTTCTTGTAGATTATGGATATTAGACCTTTGTCATATGGATAGATTGCAAAAATGCTCTCCAGTTCTGTGGGTTGTCTATTTACTCTGATGATAATTTCTTTTGCTGTGCAGAATCTCTTTAGTTTAATTAGATTTAATTTGTCAATTTTTGCTTTTGTTGCAATTGCTTTTGATGCTTTTGTCATAAAATGTTTGTCTGTGACTATGTCCTGAATGTTATTGCCTAACTTTTCTTCTAGGGTTTTTTTTTTTTTAATAGCTTTGGGTTCATATTTAAGTCTTTAATCCATCTTGAGTTAATTTTTGTATAAGGTGTAAGGAAGGAGTCTAGTTTCAATTTTCTGCATATGGTTAGCCAGTTTTCCCAGAACCATTTATTAAATAGGAAATCCCTTCCCCATTGCCTGTTTTTGTCAGGTTTGTTGAAGACCAGATGGTTATAGATGTGCGGTCTTATTTCTGAAATCTCTATTCTGTTCCATTGGTTTATGTGTCTGCTTTTGTACCAGTACCATGCTGTTCGGTTTTCTGTAGCCTTGCAGTACAGTTTGAAGTCAGGTAGTGTGTTGTCTCCAGGTTTGTTCTTTTTGCTTAGGATTGCCTTGGTAATATGAGCTCTTTTTTGGTTCCATATGAATTTTAAAGTAGTTTTTTCTGATTCTGTGAAGAATGTCAATGGTCATTTAATGGGGGTAGAATTGAATCTATAAATTACTTAGGGCAGCATGGCCATTTTCATGATATTGATTCTTCCTATTGGAAGAATGTTTTTCCATTTGTTTGTGTTCTCTCTGATTTCATTGAATAGAGGTTTGTAGTTCTCCTTGAAGAGGCCCTTCACTTCCCTTGTTAGCTCTATTCCTAGGTATTTTATTCTCTTTGCAGCAATTGTAAATGGGAGTTCATTCATGATTTGTCTTTCTGCTTGTCTATTGTTGGTGTATAGGAATTTGCACATTAATTTTGTATCCTGAGACTTTGCTGAAGTTGCTTATCAACTTAAGTAGCTTTTGGGTTGAGAAATTGGGGGATTCTAGATATAGGATCATGTCGTCTGCAAACAGAGACAGTCTGATTTCCTCTTTTCCTCTTTGAACATCTTTCTTTCTTTTGCCCAATTCCCATGGCCAGAACTTCTAATACTCTATTGAATAGGAGTCCACCATCTTTTAAGGACAAAAATTCTTGCACCATATCTATGACATCTCCCTCAATGTAGTAAAAAATAAGGGAATATAAACCATCTAACAGAATGGCTCCAGAAATCTCAAAGTACCAACTACTGGGAAAATTAAAAATTCCCATTTTTAATAAGTCCCCTAGGTATCTGTCTGGAGTCTAACTTTATTGCTTCCCTTGAGATACTCAGAACGTACTGAGAAAAAGAGACCCAGGAGAGGAGGTGTAGACAACGTGGCTTTTCCTTTGAGATTTTCTTTCTGATCTCTGAGTTTATATGAGCTTCTTTTTCTCCTCCTATAGACATAGCTTTCAGAGCCTGGGAGACCTATGAGGATGTAACATGCCATTCTTTCTCTAAGCTACAATCTATTTAGGGAACTAAGTAATTGTAAGATTATATATCTTTGAAAAAGAACCAGTTTTTTTGCTTGTTTGTTTATTTTTTATAGACAATGTCAGACCAGATTTGAGAGGTGCTGGGGATACCTTTGTGTCCTTCTCAGCTCAGGCAGTCTCCAGTCCTACTTGTTCCTGCACTCATCCTGGGCTAGGATCTAGAATTCTGGGTGGCAAACATCACATATATGCCACTGGGCTCAAGTTCTAAAAGCACAGCTTTACAGAGCCTCTCTCACATTCATCTTATGAACAAGGATTTTTCTTCCTTTGGATTCTTCAGATAGCTGTTATAATCACAGATGTTTCAAGAGGTCACTTTATCCATCCCTGGCATTTTAGAATTTGCTTGTGTTTCAAGGTATCTGGAGAAGAAGTTATAGAGTTTTGTTTGTTTGTTTTCTTTAGTAGTTATTTACATGAAACATCAATTTTCAGGAGATAAATTAAAGATTTTAAATTCTTTCATTTTCTCTCACAGGTTCATTCAGATTTAAATAAATGACACATACTTTTTCATAGGTATCAACAAATTATATAACAGCTTCTTTCTATCTTATTACATCTTCAGACTTTTCTATACCCTCTTTTCTTTTTTATTTGGCATATCATCTGTCTGTTCCAGTGCTCTTATTTTCCCAAGAGGATGATCTACACATCCGTCTCTCTCTCTCTCTTTTTCACACTCTCATCTTTTATTGTCTCATACTGGTTTCTTCTCTTTGTGTTTTTTTTTTTTTTTTGGACTTTTAAAAAATTCTTGAATACCTTCTTCCTATTACAGAGCAATACCAAGGATAATTTTAAGAGATACCAACTGTTGAGCATCTACCTTGTGCTAAGAGCTTTGAATGAATTACGTAATTGAATCCTGACACTATTACTCTGAGGTCAGTACTTTTGTTGCTCTATTTACAGATGAGAATGAAGGTTGGCGAGGCTAAACAAGTAGCTCGAGGCTTCATAGTTAGTTAGGTGGTAGAGCTGAGGATTGATTCAAGAATTAATCATATTAAAATCTACACAATAATAATAAAAGAAAGGATCCAGGAATAGTGGAAATGTTGGTGCATTGGGATACTTTGTTAATACTATGCCTTACTCTAATCTCTCAATCTGGATGGTGGACACATTCACCAACTAGCAGAGATAAGGAGGTGGTAATGTCAACTAATAAGACCTGACACCTATTGACCACTCAGAACTCATCCCTCCTAGGCTCCAACATCACTGGTCACTAAGTCACAACTGACGCTTCTCTCTCCCATGCAACATTTTTTTTTTTTCTTCCCACGGTTGCTCTAGGTTTTCACTGTCATCTCATTCTGAGTCATGTGGAAAAGTACAAAGAAGGATTGAGAAGAAAAACACTGAGATTTACTCCAAGATGCTACACAAAAGCATCCCTTATTGTTTGAGTCCCACTATTTTCATGGGTAGGTAACTCTGTCTCCTTGGTAAATTGAGCTCCGATTACAGTGCGATAAGAATTCTAGATTCTTCATACTCTTCAATCACCTAGTACATATTGAAGGATTATCTGAGTAAATTGTGTGAAGGATTGAGAAGATTTAGAAGTCCTGGCACATTCTTTCAAAGTGTTTGCAATCTAATTTGGGAAATAAGATTGACACATGGGAGATAACAGACAGCAATGCAAGATAACATGGACTGGGCCACAGTATATGGTATAAGGATGAAGGCAGTGGTATGTTGGTAGATGTTTAACATTCAGTTCTACAGGAAAAAAAAAATAGTCCTGATACTGATTGTCCATTTCTGAGTTAATGCTATTTCTCTATAGCAGATTTTTATCTCCCCACGTGATACTACAGAATATGGAGCGGAGAAAGAATGTTAGCAATATTCTCTGGTGAGCTGGTGTAAGCTGCCTTCAGTACATCATTGGGTATAGGCTTTATGAAAGAAAGAGAAGTGAGAAACAGTGTTGTGTGAGATGATTTCATGAAGATGCCAGGCAATGAGCTGAGTCTTAAAATACTCCTAAGAAACAATTTTAAAACATTAAAAATAAATCTATTCTAGTTTAGTTTTTTAAAAATTCTGTATTTAAGCTAAGAATAAGAATGTAATTTCATTGGGGGTTTTATGTTGAGAATGTATTGGTAATGATGGGGATGTGCTTCCAGGCACAGAGGACTTGAAATCTGGGTGAGCAACAGGGAGTGGAGAACAGCCCAGGCAAGAAGAAAAATATGAACACAGGCATGGCTTTGACAATGGGTATTGGAATATTCCTAGGTCCTGGGGAGGGTGCTTTTTACAGTGGAGGAGATAGTGAAGATGGCAGATTGGCTATGTAAGAACAGTCTGATAGGGCAGTGCCTTATCAGCCCAGCAGAGGTGTGCTTACCAGACCAGAGAAGTGATATATGATTAGTATATTAGAACTTAGAGACAATCTTGTTTAAGCTCCTTATTTTGCACTTGAGGCCGTGGAGACATATTTGCCCCAGACCACATGTTTTGACATTGACAGACTCCAGATCAGCTTCCAGATTTCTCAAGTCCCAGCCAATTCCAATGTTTTTTTTTCATCATAAAAACCACCTAAAGGATGATAAGTCTAGTAGAGACAGATTCATAGGGTTAAAATCTTATTTGTGTCCAAATGAATCAACTTTGATGAAGTATAATACAGTATGATATAATATTACATGACATAATATAATACAATGCAATACAATTAAAATATAACATAACAAAGTCTACCAATTTTTTGATATATGTTTTGGTGAGTTTTGACAAATTTATACACCCTGTATTATCACTCTCACAATCAATAACATTTCTTTTACCCCAATAAGTTCCTTGTGTTCTTTTTCAGTCAATTCCCCAGCAATTCTGGCAACCACTTTTTTTGTCAGTATAAATTAGGTTTGTATTTCTAGAGTATCATATAAATAGAATTATACAGTATTAACTCTTTTGTGTCAAGTTGATTCAGGATACTGTTTTAAAGATTCAGCCATGTTGCTGTTTGTATTAGAAATTTGTTTCTCTTATTGCTGAGCAGTGTTGTATTATATGGATTCATTATAACTTGGATTTTTGGGTTATTTGCAGTTTTTTTACAATTAGGAAGAAAGCTAATAGGGCCATTCACGAATACCTTTCTCTGTGTGAACAAATATTTTCATTCCTATTGTGTCAACATGTAGAAAAAAATAACTGAGTTATGGAGTAAGTACATATTTAACTTTCTAAAAAACTGCCAAATTGTTCTCCCACTTGGTGATTCTATTTTACATTTCCATCAGCAATGTTTAAGTTTCAATTCCTTTACTTCCTTTCCAAAATTATTTGTTGTTAAGCTTTTAAATATTAGCCATTCAAATGAGTGTATCGTGGTATCTCGTTGTGGTTTTATTTTACAAATTTTTTAATGGCTAATGATGTTGAGCATTCTTTCCCATGTATCCTGAACATTTATATATCTTATTTTGTGAAATGTCTGTTCAAACATTTTGTCCATGAAAAATGTGTCTTATTATTGAGTTATAAGAATCCTTTATATATGCTGGTTACAATTTTAGACATATGTGTTGTAAATATTTCCTCCTAGCTTGTGGTTTTCCTTTTCATTTATCTTTTCTTTGTTTCCTCCCCCCCTTTTTTTGAGATGGTCTCACTCTGTCACCCAGGCTGAAGTGTGGTGGTACGATCTTGGCTCACCACAACCTCTGCCTCCCAAGCTCAAGCAATTTTCGTGCCTCAGCCTCCCGAGTAGCTGGGATTACAGGTGTGTGCCACCAGACCAGGCTAATTTTTGTATTTTTAGTGGAGACAAGGTTTTGCCATGTTGACCAGCCTGGTGTCAAACTCATGGCCTCAAGTGATTAGCTTTTCTTGCTCTCCCAAAGTGCTGGGATTACAGATGTGAGCCATTGTGACTGCCTAAGCATTTTCATTTTTCTAATGATATCTTTTGAAGATTAGAAGCTTTTGATTTTGATAAAGTATGTGAGTTTGTTCTTTTATGGGTTATGCTTTTTGTTTTATATCTAAGAAATCTTTGCTCATTTCAAGGTATTGAAGATTTGATTCCTTATTTTTTGTCTGGAATTTGTATAGCTTTATCTTTTATATACATATCTATGATTCATTCTAAATGTTTTTTGTGTGTGTATGACAGGATCTAAGGTTTGAGGCTTATTTTTCCCATACAGACATTTATTTGATCTAGCAACATTTGTTGAAAAGACTGTCACTGAGATACCTTAGCACATTATCAAAAATCAGTGGCTGTATATATGTGAGTCCACTTTTGGACTCTCCATTTTGTTCTGCTACCTGCACTTGCATCGATAGCATACTATCTTGATTACCGTAGTCTTCAAATGAAGTAGCGTAAGTTTTTCAACTTTGTGCTCCTTTCCTAAAATTGTTTTAGCATTCTTGGTCTTCTGCAGATGCATATACATTTTAGAAGGGGAATATGTTTTATTGTTCTGGCTAGATAATTTGGTACCCTGGTCTTGAGTGGGTCATTGTGAATTCAGAAATTATACAAACAGAAGACATAACTTTAAAGAAAAAGGCCACTGAATGTGATGTCAAAATACAGATGGCTCTAAAATGTTGACCCATTAATTGACAGGAATAATGACAAGCTCATTAAAAAAGACAGAAAAATTGAAATGGAGAGCTTTTTATGAATATAAAAAGGGTTAATGTTTAGTTTACTTTCAAAAATATGAAATTTATTATGATTGCAAGATACATTAATAGAGAAGTCAAGAAAGAGGTAAATGGAGGCTTGGGAAAAAGACTGGTGATGAAAATAGAGATTTGAGAGCAATCATCATAGAAATGATAACAGAAAAATTTGAGAGGAAGAATGCAAAAAAACACACACACAAGGGCCAAGGATCGACCAGAGAAGAGCATACATAATTATGGTAGAGGGAGAAAGAGGAGATTCATGGAAGGTAATGAAATAAGTACAAAGAAGAGAGAAAAGCAGTGTGGTGTCATGGAAACCAAGGTCAGAGAATGTTTCCATGAGGTAGGAGTTTGAAGTGTCAAAGCAGACAAAGATGAGAAAAAGAAGAAAAAGCAAAGTCCAGTGGCTTTAGCAATGGAGAATTACTTGGTGACATTTGAGCAAACAATCTCATGGGCGTGAACATGCCAAAGCCAACCTGCAGGGAAAAATGGGGAGTGGGAGAGAAAGGCTGCTTTAATACTTCTGAAAATAAAGGGAGAACAATAAGATGGTCACTAAAGAGAACCACAGGATCGGTTGTATGCTCTCCATACATTTTATATATGCTTGCTTTTTGACAAAAGGGACAAGTGCCTCTGCTTCTCAGAATTGTCTGTTCACCATCTTTTAAAAAATAGATAAGCTAGTTGGGCTTCAGATAGCTGCAGATTTCTCTCTCATCTCTGGAGTCATTCCTATACCTCAAGTTGTCCAGTCCTTTATGAGGACAGTGGCAACTACACAATGTTTTTTGTCACAGCTCTGTCTTCCTGACTTCACTCAAAAGGCCTACTGGAATCAGCAAAAAAGAAAAAAAAAAGAAAAAAAAAAAGAAAAAAAAAAGATTTCTTTGGTAGGGCTTGAGTCATCAATTTTAGTGGAGAGATAATGGCAGAAGTCATGTTGCAGTTGTTCTGTTTTGAGAGTATAATAACATATTTGGACCACATCACCTCTCCAAAATCAAGTTTCTATATTCATAATTCTACTGAAATGCTGTGTAAAAGCTCCTCAGTGACCTTGTTATGAAACCCAGTGGCCACTTCACAAAATTTTCCATCTTCAAATATTTCAAACTACTATATTATTTTTTTTCACAAGACTTTCATCTTTATGGTTTTCTTGACAGGCACTTCACCAGAGTCCTCCTTATTAAGAGGGTTTAAAGACTGGGTATTGCTATTGGTTGAAATATAGAGCATGGCTTTCTCCTTGCTGTCCTTTTCCCTTCCTAACATCACTCTAATATCTGTGAGGTGAGCATACAGGCAGAAGTCCTCTCCATGCACAGGAAGTAGTTTGCTCTACAGTAACAATGTTCATACGTATAAAGCCCCAAAGAGGCACAAGTAGGCTTCTCTCTTCATGTGAGAAGACCCTGCATGAGCATTCTGATTAAAAAGAAGGGAATTCAATCCAATCTCAGTACAGTTATCAGTGTTCTTTGTTTTAAAGTCCAATTGCTGCTGAGAATTTACTCCTTGTTGACTCCATTTATTGCTTTCAGACACTGATATAGCAGAATGCAGAGAAAGAACTTCACAGAAGTGACAGAATTCGTCTTCTTGGGATTCTCTAGCTTTGGAAAGCATCAGATAACCCTCTTTGTGGTTTTCCTAACTGTCTACGTTTTAACTCTGGCTGGTAACATCATCACTGTGACTATCATCCACATTGACTCCTATGTATTTCTTCCTAAGCATGCCAGCCAGTTCAGAGACGGTGTACACACTGGTCATTGTACCACGAATGCTTTCCAGCCTCATTTTTCATAACCAGCCTATCTCCTTGGCAGGCTGTGCAACCCAAATGTTCTTTTTTGTTATCTTGGCCACTAATAATTGCTTCCTGCTTACTGCAATGGGTTATGACCGCTATGTAGCCATCTCCAGGCCCCTGAGGTACACTGTCATCATGAGCAAGGGACTGTGTGCCCAGCTGGTGTGTGGGTCCTTTGGCACTGGTCTGGCTATGGCAGTTCTCCATGTGACAGCCATGTTCAATTTGCCCTTCTGTGGCATAGTAGTGGACCACTTCTTTTGTGATATTTACCCAGTCATGAAACTTTCTTGCACTGATACCACTATCAATGAGATAATCAATTATGGTGTAAGTTCATTTGTGATTTTCGTGCCCATAGGCCTAATATTTATCTCCTATGTCCTCATCATCTCTTCCATCCTTAAAATTGCCTCATCCGAGGGCTGGAAGAAGACCTTCGCCACCTGTGCCTCCCACCTCACTGTGGTCATCGTCCACTATGGCTGTGCCTCCATTGCCTACCTCAAGCCCAAGTCAGAAAGTTCATTAGAAAAAGACCTTCTTCTTTCCATGACGTAAACCATCATCACTCCCCTTCTCAACCCTGTTGTTTACAGTCTGAGAAACAAGGAGTTCAAGGATGCCCTATGCAGAATTGTGGGCAGAAATATTTAACAGATTGGATAATTTCATCAAGAGACTGTTAGCCCAGTGAGTGTGTCTACTCACAAACATGCCACAATACACACATTCGTCAAATGTAATATTTGTTGAGAATACTGTCAGAGAATTAGAAATGCTTTTCTTTTTTATGTTCTAGAGATGGCAGAAAGCAGGATTTCTGCTCTGGTGAATTTTGTTACCAGATACAAGAATCACTCCAAGCTGGATTAAGACTACTTGTTTCTGTGGTTGAAGATTTCAGTTTTGAAAGCTTTTTGGCTTGCATTTTACTTCAACTCTCTGACAGACAAAACTTTGACCTAGTCTGGTTAAGGGATGTGGAGAATAGGCAGTGGGAACATAGGTGGCAGGGATTTTAGGAAAATAAGCTTCAGAGACACCAACTTTTATTTCTGTCTGCTTATATAAAAAAGGAAGCTTTCATTCTCAGGAGTCAAATAATATTCCAGGTGATAGTCATTTTATGATGATATCTTAATTCTTACTGATTGAAAAATGAACAGTTTTGAAAAAAGTCTCTTCTTTTATTATCCAGCTATATTTGCTCCTCAAATAGAGTTCATTTCTAAGTGTATTCTTTTCCATCTGTGCAATCAAGGCAGAAATCTCTGCTGTTCCCTGGGGATAAGCAGAAAGAAGACATACCGGTGGCTTTTCTCTAAAACTATGTTTTTATCCAGATGCACTTTTCATAAAGACTCATCTCTTTTCAACCTATGGTAGCTTTTTAGATTTTTAATTTATATGTAGTAGCTTCGATGACATTGAAGTTGTCTTAGATATTGGTTGTACTAACTCTAGAGTCCAAGGTAAATGCCATTAACTTCCATTCTCTTGGCAAACTGTGCAAACTTCATGCTTCTCCAGATATGTGTTTGTAAAATGAGCATAACTATGCTACATTATTGTATATTGTCCATGGGAAACATTGTGGGAATATTTTGTTTTATGACTCTTTCCACCAGAGTTTATCTTTACCCTGAGACAGAGCTGGAAGATACCTCCTAAGAGACACAGGTATGGAAACATCTGCTTTCACACACTCAGGACATCTATTGTTTTTCCATCCTCAAGTCAGTTCCTATCTCTTACTTCCCAGTTTTATTTTTCTGTTCCTGACCACAGAAATAGGGTTAAGTATCTTCTAGGTGACCTGTGAACTTCTCTTTTTTCTACAGATCCTTTTGTGAGGAGATCACAAACTGGAGGTGAAGGGTCACTCCACAGTGTCCCTTTGATTTGGCTGACCCACTCGGATAACATCATAGCTGATAGCAGGGTCTCCCTACTGGCCAGCCACATATCCTTCTCAAAAGGTGTCTAAACCTGGGGTTCATAGTTTTTAGGGGATGCCTTGGTGGGTGTCAGAGGGTTTTTAAACTTTTTCGAAATTATCCACTACATTTTTAATGTAAGTGTTAATGTGACTTTTTCATTGTATTCTTAAAGAATTTACTCTGGCATAATAAGTATTTCTTCCCTCAAATCCAAGCAGAAATATGAGACCAGATCCAACTTTCTTTCTTCATAGATCATTTACTTCCACAGTATCCTTACATCTTCTTGAAGAAGGGTTCTTTGGCCTGGTCCAGTTTTGCCTATACGGGCATTGCTATTCTTATACTAGTTAGAGAATATGGAAGGTATGGGTGATTCTCAGCTTGGAGGTTGAGGAATAATGGGTTATAGGGGATATCAGAGGGCAAGCGTGGTCTTTATTGAAAGTTTTCCTGTCTTCCTCCATCCCTTCCTGTATTCCCTAAGTGTTTCCAAACCGTTCCTGCTCCTCCAACACTTCATGGATGAATAAATACCCACTAGTGTTAGTTGTTTTACATACTTTGCATGGATTTAGACTCACTAGAGAAAGGAGCATCTACAGGCAAAGTGCAATAGTATAAGAATGGGTAGGTCTATTTGGTGACAGATCCCTCCTGGAGGATGAATTAGAAAGAGTGAGTCATTTTATTGCTGCTTTTATTGTCTATGCAAAATGCTTAAATTGATAGCTAATGTGGCAGTTATTTTCACTATCTCAATTGTTTTTTTGTTGTTATTATCATCTTAATTACTCCCCAATGTCTCACTGTACCCATACTCCTTTATTTTTCTTCTTTTGTACATTTCAAATACTTTCATTCTTTTAATATGTTTTTTGTTAAGCCATTTTATTCACCAGAAAAATGCTATGCTCATAATATCACTTACTTATTAAATCTGTGTACCTTTTTAAAGCACCATGTGTCAAGCAATTAACTATCTCTGGGACTGTAATAATGACCAATACAGGGATTCTGTTTTATGTTATTCACAGTCTAGTGGGAAGGCAGAAAAAATAACAAGAAACAAAAACTTGCTAAAGGCACATGCACAGGATTGTTGTTTGGGGTCAGCGGTGATGTTCAGAAAAGGAATCTATTTAGAAGGTCAGAAAACATTCATAGAGAGGTGATATTTAATTAACTTTTTGTGGCATTGGGTCAACTGGTGTCTGCAAGAGATGAAGAAAGTTGATAAGGGAAAGAGAAGAGTCTGACAGAGACACACAAACCTGAAAAAGCCAAAAGTGTTAGTTGGGCAGGTGTTTTATTCACCTGTATGCCCATTGCCCTGTTGAATACTAGTCTGCCGAAAAGTAAGTGCTTAATATACCTTTGCATGACTGAATGTGTAAACACCTATTGAGTATGAAGTCTTGTCTAAGGATTTTCTCAGGTGTGTTTTTTGATAGATACAGCTTGCCATATTCTCTCTGTTGGAGAGTAATTCTGCCACTTGTGCATCAAATGTTTTTTTTTTTTCTGTTTGGGTCTTATAATATAGGATTTTGGGAGTGGAGAGACTAATACTGCAGGTCATTTAGGCTATTGATTGTACAGTGAACATGGTAAGAAATCATCTTTTATCAAGAAATCATCTTTTATCCAGAAACTTCATGTGTGCATTAAGGAAAAATTAATAAAGATAAACATTAAAAAGCTGACATGTTCCCAAGGAAGAGGCAACCCTACATATAGAAAGACTTATACCCAGACTGTATTACAGAGGGCACAGGCTGGCGTAGTGGCTCATGTCTGTAATCCCAGCACTTTGAGGGGTGCAAGTGGTGGATCTCTTGAGCCCTGGAGTTTGAGACCAGCCTAGGGAAAACTATTCAGAAGAATATGTCTTGCTAGAGGCACTCCACCATGCAAAGAGGGATGCTGAGGGAAACTTGGTGCTGTTAATTACTGTATACTGCAGGAGCTGGATGTTGGTGAAGCTGACCATGTTGCAGGAATTTGGTGTTGGTGAAGTCAATCTATATTAAAGAAACCTGCCAGGTGGATCACACTGGCAATATAACTGGAAATTATGAGGCAGAGCATGGGAAAATTGGAAGCTGCACAAAATAAGAGTTCCAGAAATTTGCATACGTACCCCCCATGTCTTCTACAGAATACTAAACTATGTGTACACTGGGCCAGCTGCCGTAAGGCTGGCAGAGAACAATTGTGGGAAAATACAGGATAAACAGAGATTATTAAATTTACACTTGACTGGGGGATGTTGTAACCAGCTAGAGTAGAGATGGTTCACCAAATCCTGTGGGCCTTCGACTGAGATCTCAATAAGGCCACACCTTGGCAGTAGGACAACTCTAACACTGAAGTAAAGGGTGGTGAGAAATGCCATATCAAACTTAGGAAGAAAGTTCAATAGGACCAAGCTTATTTACAAGTAATTTAAATACCTAACAGAATGCAGTTCAATACTCTTTAAAAATAAATATGGAAAAAACGCAGCTCTCCACACATAAAATTAAAAATCTCCAACATTTACTAAAAAACTGCCAGATATATGAAGAAGCAGAAGTATGTCACCTATAGTTAGAAGAAAAGTCAGTCAAAAAAAAAAATAGAGACAGAATTAAAGAGATGATGGAGTTAGCAGACAGAGATGCTAAAACAATTACAAACAGTACAAACTTGTTCAAGATTAAGAGAAAATATGGATGTAATGAGGGGAGGGATGAGTGCTGAAAAAGAACCAAATGTAACTTATAGAAATCAAAGAAAATATCTGCAATAAAAATTTCACCAGTAAGATTCAGAGCAGACTAGAACTTACAGAAGAAAAGGTCATTTAACTTGAAGACAAAGCATGATGCTGTCAAAGTAGAGCTTAGGGAGAAATCATAGCACTGTGTTTTTATATGAGATTAGAGGAATGGGATACAATCAGTGATCTATCTTTCCATCTTAAAAAGCTAGATGAAGAAAAATAAACTCTTAAGTAAGAGCCATTCAAGTTGTTGCATATATCAATAGTTCATTCATTTTTATTGCTGATCAATATTCCACAGTTAGTGTGTTGTTTTTGTGTATTTTCAATTAGATTGTTTGTTTTTTTACTGTTGAATTTTGAGAGTTTAAAATATTTTCCTAGGAATCTACTGTGATTGACCTCCAAATTTTTACCACAATTCTAAATTCTCATGACAATCGTGGAAGGAATTCTGATGTATTGAGAAGAGGAAGGAGCAATAATCTCTAAGTAAGAACCACTGTGACTTTAGTCATAAAATTGCAATAATAATGATAGATATATATCTTTTATTTTCAAATGTCAAAAATATTTTTTAGAAAATAAGCAAAATGTGGTTGTACCAAGGAGATATCTGTTTCCATAAGAAATGTGTTGAGTACCTATCAAATGTAAATTATGCTAGGTAGACACTGATAAACCTTTATTGGTTTATAATAGGAAGGTTTTAAACTTGAGAATAGAAAGGAACCTGGTTAAACTTAAACTGTTAAAGCTAAAACTGTAGAGAATAATATTTCCAGAATCAGCAGTTGAGTGAATTTTTTCACCAGATGATACTGACTCCATAGCATTACTTATGAAATATCAGTACTTTCCACATCCTCTTCAGACTGTATCACATGAAGAAGAAATTATTTGTGATGGTGTTTGTGCTTAGCTCCAGAATGTGTGCAGCAGTAGGGACACTTTTTTTTTCCAGAGTATATTAGACCAGACAGAGGGCTAAGCTATGGGGTTTTGGGTTGTGAGTGAAAAGGCTCCTTAGATCACTGTAAAAGAGAAGGTGATACAATCTGCTGAAAGTGAGGGTGCTGAATAAGGTTGGGCCTGAGTATAGGGGACATTAGGGAAGCCTCGTGGATAATGCAATGAAAGGAAGACATGCAAACAAGAAATAATTCTCAAAGGATGGTATCTGGCATAGTGAGGATAGGACTGTCCAATCATGTCTTGAAACTGGTATTGTGGGAAAAGAGAGCAATCACACATTTCCACCCTAAGCATCCGGTGTACTCTGAGTCCTCAGCATCACCCTTTGCATGTGGGTGAAACAGAATTCACAGCCAATGACACTATGAAGAGCCTGACAAAGAGAAAAAACTACTCTAAATGAGATGTTTTAGCTCTTAGGAAAAGATGGAGAGGTTCTTGCATATCTACAAAGACAGATGAAAAAGGGATTTAGTGTGATGAAAGCCATGGCAAGAACTTCTAACGGGAATTTCTGGTTAACTCATAGTGGCTGATAAATTATGAGTTTCTGGAAACCAGAGATTTGGTCATACATTTCTTCTTATGCACTACTTCTGCACTTAGCAATGCTCATAGTGAGTATTCAGAAAACACTAGGAAGGAAGGAAGGGAGGGAGGAAGGAAAAAAGGGAGGGAGGAAGGAAGGGAGGGAGGGAAAGAAGAGGAAGGGAGGGAGGGTGGGAGAGAAGAGGAAGGCAGGGAGAGAAGGGGAAGGGAGGGGAAAAGGTAGAGCACATTATAATTGTTCTGAAAACTACTGTTCCAATCAGCATGAGAGAAGTGAACATGCATACTCTAAGGATTTATCCTTCAGACCACAAGGCCAGAGTTCAGGGAGACCTTACCATGGCTAAAGAGAACTTGGCAGTGATAATTGAAAGAATAAGCACAGCTGTCCTTTGAGAATGAAACAAAGACCTCCAAACTTGGGCTCCTGGGGCATGGAGATGTTGGCTATACACATCTCTTCTCTACTTGGGCTGTTCATTGATACATGAATATTTTCAAATGGTTCTGGATCCTCTCATTACCGGAATCTAGGCCACAAAGGTTGGGAGGCAAACGGTAACTGGTAGTTTTAATAATTAACTGTCACTTATTTCTCGGCCAAAGGTCATTCTCTTTCTACCTTTCTGAAGCTCAGACTCTATGTGAAGAAGTGAACAATCGTTCACAAATTATTGATTCTTTTCAACCCCCTCCACCTCCTACCCTGTTTAGGTAAAGTCTAAATGATCTGAGCTCTGTGGCAGACTCTCCCCTAACTAGTGAGACACTAAACACTTTGTGAGGGTATTGTGTTGTTGTGTTGCCTGTCCACACGGTTGCTGGCCTTGGACTTTGCTCAGACATATAGGAGAGGTAGTGGGGTGGGCTGGAGGGCATCTGGGAAAGGTGGGAAAGAAACTGCTTATAAAGGTTTTGATCTGTTTTTTTTCTTACCTAATATTTTGCTGGGAAAATATTTTTCTTCTTTTCTCTTTCTTGGGTATACGAAATTAGGAGAAATACCTAATGTAGATGACAGGGTGATGGATGCAGCAAACCACCATGGCACGTGTATACCTATGTAACAAACCTGCATGTTCTGCATATGGACCCCAGAACTTAAAGAATAATGAAAAATAAAAATAAAGAATGAGTTCTTGTTTCTTATAGAATCTATTACTTACTACATGAGCTTGGTTCTACAGCTGGTGAAACTTCTGCAGATATTTACTTTGTTCTTGAGCCTTCTTTAGCTTCACCCTTTCCTGCAGGCTCCGTTTCTTTAAAATCTAGTACAAAGACAGTGAATTAGTTCTAGGTAAGTTGAGAATTCAAGAATACAGTTTGTGCAATGGGGTTAAAATGTTTCTCCCCAAATCATTGAAGACTTAACCACCCCAGCGCTCACTGCCACTAGGCTTAGGAGTCCTGCTGAGGCATTGCTGGACTCTGGATCAATAGAAAGGCCTGGAAAGGCAAGGTCTATAGCAGGGATATTCCGTGGCTCATCCCAAGACTGTCTGGGACATGAATAGGATTTCTATGGAAATATGTTGCACAAAGACCAGTTCTTTGTGGAAGTAATTTGGCTATTGGAGATTCTGTGTTTTGTGTATGTGTGAGAAACATCTGTGGTCCTGATATTCTAGGGCGGTGGAAAAAAGTTCACTTCTGAACTCTAGAGTAAAATATTTTGTATCATCAAGCCCCATCCAAGAACTCTGAAATAAATATGACTGGCATTTGAATTGGAACATTAGTAACTTAGTTTCCTTATGTTTCTGCTACTTCTTTTGCATTGTTTATGCTTCAAGTTGCCTGCAAAATTTAATTTTTAAATGCTTTGTTGAGCTTGTAAAATGATTTTTTTTCTGAAACAGAGGCCTTGTGTATAGTTATTAAGCTCTTCATTAATCAGTTCTTTATTACTCTGAGCAGCAGATAATTAAGGAGTAACCTAAAATATATTTTGAACAGCCAGAATGATCTGACTAAATAAATCTATGTTCTAAAACGTATTTGCAGCATTTTCTTTTGGGATTAGTTTGCTAAGAGTTTCATTATGAATGGATGCTGAATTTCATGAAAGTCTTTTTCTACATTGATTGAGATGATGACATGCTTTTCTTCTTATTTTTGTAGTTGTGGTGAAATAAATTTATTGATTTTAAAGTGTTAGCCTCAGTTTTAATCCTTGGAATAAATCTGACACAATTGTGATGAATAACCAGGTTTAAATATTACTACTGTCTTGTCAGATTTTGCTATCAGGCTATGCTTTTACCAAATAAATTGGAAAAACTGCCCTCATTTTTATTCTCTGGAGCAGTTTTTTTGTAAGATTGGTGCTTAACAGCAACCATGTGATCCAGGTGTGGTCTTTGTACAAAGATTTAAAAGTATAAATTCAATTTCTTTAATATAAGTTTATTTAGATTTTTCAATTTCTTTTGTGTTTGATTTTGTGAGTTATATTTTTTAGATTATTTTTTCCAGAAATTTTCAAATATTTGATATAAAATTATCTGTAATATCTTTTCATGATTTCACATGCCCATAAGTTCATGATATTTGTTTTTTATACTTGCTTTCTTCATTTCTTGTTCTGTCTAAGTAGGGGCATATTAACTTCATTGGTTTCTCCAAATTTTAAACTTTATGCTTTATTGATCTTCTCTAGTTTATTCTTCTTTTCTATATGACAAATCCTAGCCTTAATTTGTTATTTCTTTTATTTAATAATCTTTAGGTTTAAATTAATGTTAGCTTTCTAAGTTGTTGAGTTATAGATCCTTAGTTGGATTTAAATTACAAATGCTTGATTGATTTTTATCTTCTTTTCTAAGATGTACACTTAACGCTGGATACTGCTCTATAATCACTGCTATGGCAGTATTTGACAAGTTTTTATATGTCTTATCTCTATTATCATTCAGATACCCTACTTTTGAATTTTCATTGAGATTTATTTTACCCACTGGTTGTTACAAATATATAAAAAAATTTTAAAATAATTTTTAAACAGGTTTGGGTTTCTGGCTTAATTCCTTTGTAAGTCTAAAAATATATACTACATGATATTAATTCTTTGAAATGTTTTGAGATTTGCTTTATGACCTAGCACATAGTCAAGTTTAAAATATGTTTTGTATGCACTTGAGTGTGTATTCTGCAGTTTTTTGAGTAGTGAAATCTGTATCTATATACATGTATATTCAATCAAGTTTGTTATTCAGTTGTTTAAACTTTTTGTCTCCATACAATTTTTTTGTTCACCTATTCTATCAGCTTCTGATAGAATTGTGTCAACTCCTTCCATTATGATTTCATGCCCCAGGTGTGGCATGAAAGCAGCAGAGAGAACTACTGGATCTGAAATGGAAGCTAATAGAGACAATGGACATCTTTCAGTTGATTACCTACGTGGACAGATGATCCAATTCCTATAGGGCCACTCCTATAGGAGTGTTGTGCTGTTGAATATTCATAAGATTCTGAAAAACTGCTACAACTTAGGGAACAAAAAGGGAATCTCTAGTAAAATGAGGCTATATTTTTTCAAAGTTCAATGGGATGGAGGCTCAAAAAAATATATATCTGGTTTGGAGAAGTGGGGTGGAGAAGATGGTTGAATAGCATCCTTGAGCAGTTGTCCTCCCTCAGTAACATCATCTGAACAACTATTCACACAAGAAGGCACATTTGTAAGCACTAGAACATCAGGCACTGAAGAATGTTCACATGCATGAAGAACATTCAGGTGAATATAACCTCAACAAATATTCTAAAAAGCCACCAGTAACATCCTGGAGTGAAGACAATGTGTACTCTCTCAGAAAGCAAATTCAAAATATCTGTTTTGAGGAAGCTCAATAAACTTTAAGAAACAGGAAAACAATTTAGAAATTTATTAGATAAATTTAAAGATCTCTTGATTGAAATAATGATTTTAAAAAAACCCAGGTATCCTGGAGCTGAAAAATACAGTTGAAAAACTAAAAAATGCATCAGAGTATCTCAACAGCAGAATTGATCAAGCAGAAAAAAAGAGCTCAGAGACAAGCTATTTGAAAACACGCAATCAGAGAAGAAAGAAAAATAAATAAAAAAATGCTTGTGAGATCTAAAAAAAATAGCCTCAAGAAAATCTAAGAGTCATTGGCCTTAAAAAGGGAGTAGAGAAAGAGATGGTGGTAGAATACTCATTCAGTGAGATAAAAATGGAGAAATGCCAAACCCAGAGAAACATAAATATTAAAGCACAAGGATGTCAAAGATCACCAGGCAGATTCAACTCAAAAACTCTATTGCAAGGCATATAACACTCAAACCCTCAAAGGCCAAGGACAAAGAGAAGATTCTAAAAGTAGCAAGAGAAAAGAAATAAGTATCTGTTAGAGGCTCAAACACCTCAATTGCAAAAATAATCCCAAATAATCTGATTTAAAAGGGGGAGGAAGATCTGAAAACATTTATCAAAAGAAAACATGCAAATGGCCAAAATACATATTTTAAAAATGCTCAGTATCACTAATCATTAGGAAAATGCAATCAAAACCGCAATGAAATTACCAGGAAAAATGATATAGCCAGTTAAAATGGCTATTAACCAAAAATAATGATGCCAGTGAGGATGTACAGAAAATGGAATGCTCATACACTGTTAGTAGAAATGTAAATTAGTACTGCGAGTATGAAAAGCAATATGTAGAAGTTCCTCATAAAACTACAGATACTTCCACATGATCTAGCAATTTTGCTGCTGAGTATATACCTAAAAGAAAGGAGATCAGAATATTGAAGAGATATCTGCAGTTCCATGATTATTGCAGCACACAACACTCAAGATATGAAATCAACATACATGTTCATCTACGGTTGAATGGATAAAGAAAATGTAGGATATATACATAATGGACTACAATTTAGCCATAAAAGTGAAATCCTGTCATTTGTGACAACATGGACGAATCTGGAAGATATTGTGTTAGAGGAAGTAAGCCAGGCACAGAAAGACAAATTTCACATGTTCTCATGTATATGTGGGAACTAAAAATATGTATCATGGAGATAGTAACAAGAATGGTGATTATCAGAGGCTGGAAAGGATTTGAGAGAGGAGAGAATGAAGAGCGATTGGTTAATGGATACAAAACTATCATTAGAAGAAATAAATTCTAGTGTTTGTTAACCCATCAGGTTGACTATGTTAACCATCAGGGTGACAGTAATTTATTGTATATTTTTAAATAGCTAGCCAAGAAACTTAGAATGTTCTCAACACAAAGAAATGATAAATGTTTGATGTGATGGATATTCCAGTTACCCTAATTTGACCATTAAACATGGTAGGTAATAAAATATCCCATGTACCCCCATAAATATGTATTACTATGTGTATCAATCCAAAAGGAAAAATATAGGCAAAAATATAGAAAAAGTAAATTTTATTATATCCCTATATTCATAGACAGGTTTATAGCTGCTACCCAAGTATATAAGAAATAAAGTTATCGACTTTTAGGGGCTTAATTTTTAGTTAAAGTACACAAGATTGAACAACAGAAGAAAAATAAGTGTGCAAGTGTGTGTTAAGTATTGAATAAGTGAGACAAATTGTAAAAATCAATTATAGCACGATCTGCACATGCACCCTAGAAAGTAAAGGAAAATTTAAAAAAGTTTGAAATGGTGGACATGCTAATTACCCTTATCTGATCACTATACATTGCACATATCAAAATATGTACCCCATGAATATATAAAATTATTTGTTAATGAAAAATAAAATATTGAAAGTAAAAAAATCTTGTTTTAACCGAAAAAAAAAACAATTATAGCAAGCGATACATAATAAAATAAAAATATTATTATGTTTGTACTGCTCACAAATTCTTTGTCTGACACCATGGGAATCTGGAGAATTTCAAGACATAGTCTCATCCTCAAAAAGTGTATATCCTATTGGTTAAAAGCCTGTAAAAATGTGTCTTTTGAGGCTGGGTGTGGTGGCTCAAGCCTGTAATCCCAGCACGTTGGGGGGCTGAGGTGGGCGGATCACGAGATCAAGAGATTGAGACCATCCTGGCCAACATGGTGAAACCCCGTCTCTACTAAAATACAAAAATTAGCCGGGCGTGGTGGCGTTCACCTGTAGTCCCAGCTACTCGGGAGGCTGAGGCAGGGGAATTGCTTGAACCCGGGAGGTGGAGGTTGCAGTGAGCTGAGATTCTGCCACTGCACTCCAGCCTGGCGCCTTTAACAGGTAACAGAATAAACTTTTGGAAGCTGCTTGCTGTCTGCTACTCTTCTCTAGCCCAGTGATTAGTACAAAGACTTGTATTTGTCAAATTTTCACTAGCTTGAGGGAAAGAAAACAAAAAAAGGGCAATATGGTAAATTTGAAAAATAATGATAAACCCATTTGAATAAAACTCTAAAGAACTGTCCCTACAATTATGCCTTGGTAGTTTTGTGATATAAAATATTTTTAATTTAATGAAGCAGCAATAATTACAGATTTTAAAAAATTACTTGGCAAAATTTTAAAAATGGGAAATTTTACTGATCAATGAAACTTTAAAAGTTACTTTTCGCTGCTCTAGAATATCTTTAAAGAGCATTTGGCCCTTATAGTGGCTTCATTCTGTATCTGGATGTGATGGATCTGCTCCTTTTCGAATGCTTGTTCTGGGGGTCTCCAACAAGGAAGAATTAACTTTTTATCCCAGAAACGGAGGTCTTCCCAGGGGGTTGAAGTAGAACTGTCCTTGGAGAAGTATGGGCAGGAGATTGAAATAGAGAATGAGTTTTATGAAATAAAACCTAGTATTAAAAAATGAAATAAGAGCTAGAATGTCTGGGCTGACATCATTCTTTCCAAAATATCACTGATGGATAGAATTATTTCTCCAGTAATGCAACCAACTCTGTGCAGTTAAGAGGAATGTCTTTTTATCATTTGATTTCGCTGTTATTTCTGAGAAAAACAGCATTTATCTTCAGTAAGTGGAATTTCTTCATGCTAACTTAGCAAAAGGAACCAGCTAGGCCACAGCTGTACTAGAGGATACTGAATTAGAAACATGGGATCAGCATCACAATTTTTCCTGGCTCTACAGCCCCTTCCCCTTCAGAGCCTCAAATGACTTAACGGAGGAGTCAGGTAGCTTGGATTTGTAAAACGTAAGAAAGAACTAACAGGTGGAACTGCCTGTGGTGAGCAATGGAGGTTTTGAAATACAGGATGAAATTATCTTTAAATACATGGCTGCATGCAAGGGAGGAGGAAGAGGCCAGAGAACAGGGTAGTGGTTGTAGATTTCATTCTTTTTTTTTTTTTTTTCTAATTCACTGTAATTCTTTTCTAACATTTGTCTGATTTGAGGGGAAGGATCACTATGCCTCACATGACAGTACATGGTGTTTGTTTTGCTGAAGACTGAGAGTATGGAGTCGACGGAGAAGAAACTATTCTTATTGACATCATTTTACTGTGGAAAAGGTGTGAGAGCAGCATTGACCTCTTTAGATGAACTAGGACCTGACTTTGCATTGGCTTTGTTTTTCAGCAGCACAGAGAGCTCAGAAACTAGGAGGTATGGAGATGGCCCCAGCTACTAACATCATTAGGAATAAAGTTTTGCTTTCTTCCATAGCCGGAAATCTCGCTCCTCTGTCTCAGAAAAATAAAGGACTCTACCTCTCTTGAGGAGCCTCAGCACCTAGGACAAGGAGAAATTTAGTGCTTCCAGTGGAGGGGGCTGGTCACATGAGGTCTACAAAGTTCTCAAGAGAGGACATAATCTGAGAGCATCAGCATGTTTCATGCAAACTTCCCCTGCCCCTGGAAAAAGCTCTGGGGGACCCAGCAGAAGAGATAAGCTGTGGCCCACATGGCTCCCCGGAGAGCAAAACAGCTCTGCTCTCTACTGGGCTTACTGGGAGACAGCCTTCCCAGAAGGGCTATCATGGAGCAGGATTGTAGCAAATGTAGCAAAGGTATTCTTCCTCCAGGTAGTGGAGCTGAGCTTATAATGCAACTCAGCCTTCAGTACATGCAAAGATCCACCAACAGAAAAAAAAGGGCCCTTCTAATGTTTGTACAGTCAGTTCACTGGTGGAGACAGCCTCGCCTGTTGGGCATTTTTGTTTGTTTGTTTGTTTGTTTTGTTTTGTTTTTGTTTTTGAGAGTGAGTCTTTCTCTGCCACCCAGGCTGGAGTGCAGTGGTGCCATCACTGCAAACTCTGCCTCCCGGGTTCAAGCGATTCTCCTGCCTTAGCCTCCTAAACAGCTGGGATTACGGGCACCCACCACCACGCTTAGCTAATTTTTGAATTTTTAGTAGAAGCAGGATTTCATCATATTGGCCAGGCTGGTCTCAAACTCCTGAACTTGTGATCCCCTTGCCTTGGCCTCCTGAAGTTCTGGGATTACAGGGGAGAGCCACCATACCTGGACGGTCTCTTCTTTTTTACCTGGTATCTTAACCCAGGAACTGACTTGTCTTTGATGACTTACCTTAACTTGAAATATAATTTTATATATTCTTCCTATGGTGGAAGATTGATTTTTTTTCCCATCATTCTCTTCTCTAATATCTCTTTTTCATTATTTTCTATTGAATATCAGTTCCTTACCCTGTTCTCAAAAAGAGGGAAAAGACACATGTCATAACCATTTTCCCTATTGAAGGAAGTTGGCAGTTTTATAACATAACTCTCATTCATTCCTAAGAGAGAGGCTGGGGTGGGTATAGTGCATTGGTCTTCAAACTTTTTTTTAACATTCACAATTTTCTTTACAATGTTTTGAATTCATCTCTTAGTTACAAATTCATTTATTTGTAAGTTATACATTGTTTATCATACTAATCTGTGCATGTAAAAACACAAAAATAAAACATTTAAATAGTTGAGTTAAATTTGAAATATATTAATTTTTTTATCAATTATGATCATTTACTGCCTTTATTAGCTAGTCTCTTACATTGCTATATATCATCAAGGCAAAGTTCATCATTAGTAATAATGTTAGTAAATGTGTAATTGTTTCAGCTCATAGTGTGGATAATAAAGAGATTGTTCTAGCAGTCAAAGCGATAGGACTTCCACATTTTAGTTGTTTGCTTGTGCTTCCTTTATGAATATTCTCTTCAATTTGCGATTTCTTTGCAGGAATCTTTTTAAGTCCCTCCTTCCTTTTATGATGGTTAATGTAATAAAAACTAGATAAGATCATCTGTAAATTTATATAGACAAACACATGTACATTATTTTTGTCTTAATATTCAATATGCTGAAAGTGTATAATGTGTAAGGTCCCTGCTGTTAATGCTCCGGGCTATAGATTCACACTCAGGAAAGCATGTGTACTGTATGTGAAATGAGTCCATCTCATATGGGCACTGAGTATGTCATTGCCAATATGCACATTACATCTTTGTAAACCTTATTTTTTTATATTATAGATACAAATAAATAAAATGTTAAGTATTTTCTTCCAAGTCCAGTGACTCATTCTGCACATTTATTGATGTGTGGACAGCCTACGTTAAGAACCATCACTGGTTTAGTAAATATGTAAGAGATTCTTAGTGATCCACCAATACTTCATTTGGAAACCCTAAAGATAACAGTTCCCAGCATTAGATATAGCCATATGATCACATTTTGTCCAATAAGTCAATGTAAATGGAAGAGATGTAGGTCTACTAGGTTGTATCCTTAAAGGGAAGAGATATGTTGTTTTTGTCCTTTGTGTTGACTGAGAAATTCTTAAGATGGATAGAGGTAAAACCTTCATAAAGGGCCTTGTGATGAAAGTCTCACATTGAGAATTTCTAGGGAAGAAAATAGAAGGGAGTGACATCAGCAGGATGGCTGGCTAGTCCTGCTTAATACCTGTCCCTGCACAAGCATTAGAGTATCTGAAGGAGAGTGCTTGAGTATAACAGGGGAGTGACGGAGACCCTGTGAAGCACGGAGATGTGGGATAGCTGTAATAAAAAGGCAACAAGACACCCTGTCTTTACTAGCCCATCTCCCCAGTTAGGATCAGCTTAGAACCAGGAGGGATTCTTCCTACAGGGAAAAAGTGAATAGGAGACCCCCAGTTGCCCCAATTAAAGCCATGGACACCTGCAGTCTTTGCAGCTGGATAACTCTACAGTCTGCAAAGACCCCCAGGCCAGTCAAGAAAACTGCCTGGAGTTCACATGGCTGCATTAACTCAGAGGAGAAGCCCACATTATGCTCCCTCCTGCATGATCTAAGCTGCTACCTTAAAGTGCCATCTTAAGACTGAAGTCACTTCTCAAGTACAGCATGTTCCAGGGTCAGTAGCCACTGCATCTCCCCACCCCCGAGGTTCCACCACCAGTAAACCATGCCCATTACATGTAGCGCACCATTCCTTGTCAAGTAGCTGTAGGTCCCTACCCCTTAAGAATAAACTGGGGGTGGGGGGGGTAGGGGAGGGATCGCAGGGGGTGGGAGGATTGGGGAGGGATAACATTAGGAGAAATACCTAATGTAGATGGCAGGGTGATGGATGCAGCAAACCACCATGGCATGTGTATACCTATGTAACAATTCTGTATGATCTGCACATGTACCCCAGAACTTAAAATATAATTTAAAAAAAAAAGAATAAACTGCCTAGGAGGCACTTCATCTTTTCCATCCCAGTGACTGTAGCATGCCAACCTCAGCCACTTGGAGTGTAGGCCCGGCAGAACAGCTGTAACTGTGGAACCCAAGCCCAGGTGGTGCCCCACTCTCCAAAGAACAGATAGTCATGCCTAGGGAAGAGGCGATGCCTGACCATGGTGGAGCAGTCTTGTGCCCCTTTCCCCAGTAAATAGGACATGCCCAACCCTGGTCCAGCTGATCTCAAGCACTGATAGACTGGTATCTTTGCCTCCAGTGGGGAGGCTGGGCTTGACCCCAGCAGAGCAGCCTCTATGTACTCATGCAGAAGAGCCTGGTACCCCCAACCCTCTGGTCACGTGGCTGCATCTAATCTAGGGAACAGCTGCACAAACTCCTGCAGCCTAGGCCGCTAAGATATTTGAAAGCATGCTGACATTGACTACAGCTAAGGAACTGCATGGAGACTATACTACAGAGCCCACATGGAGCCAAAGCCAATGCACGCTACACAAACGATACCTTTGGACACATCTGTAGGGAAAAATCTTTCCCTATAGTGGCCACTGTATAAAATTAGAAGAAGTGACCATTCCACAAGATGCACAGATATCAATGCAGGGACCCAAAAAATAAAAAAGCAAAGAAACATGATATCACCAAAGAAATAGAAATCTCCAGTAACTGATCTCAAGCAATGGAAATTTACAAATTACCTGAAAGAAAATGCAAAATAATGATCTTAAGAAAACTCAGGAAAATGTAAGAGAATACAGATAGACAATACAATGAAATCAAGAAAATGAATCATGATTTGAATGAGAAACTCAGCAAAGAGATTGATATTATTTAAAAACCTTAGAAATCTTGGAGTTGAGGTCTTCAGTAAATGAAATAAAAATACACTTAAAAGCTTCAACAGCAGGCTAGATCAAGCAGAAGAAATAATTTTTGAACTTGAAGACAAGTCTTTTGAATAATTCAGTCAGGGGAAAAAAAGAAAGAAGAATGAAAAATAGCAAAGAAATCCTAAGAGGCCTTTTGGACAGCAACCATTAAGTGAACAAATATTTACATTATGTGATTTTCATAGGGAGAAGAGATGGAGAAAGGCACAGAAAGCTTACCTAATGAAATAATAGCTGAAAATGTCTTATGTCTTCAGAGAGATATGAATATCCAGATCCATGTAGCTTAAAGATCCTAATTAGTTTCAATTCAAAGAGATCCTCTCCAAGATTTTAATCAAACTATCAAAAGTCAAAGACAAAAAGAATTCTAAATGCATCAAGTCATATGTAAGAGAACCACCATTAGACTATCAGCAGATTTCTCAGAAGAAACCTTGCAGGTCAGGAAAGAATACGATGGCATACTCAAAGTGCTAAAAGAAAAAAATCAACAGCTAAAAATACTATACTCAGTAAAGCTATCTTTCTAAAATGAAGACACAAAATTCCAGACAAGTAAAAGCTAAGGAAATGTATCGCTGCTTGTATTAGTCTGTTCTCATGCTGCTGATAAAGACATACCTGAGACTGGGCAATTTACAAGGAATGAAGTTTAATGAACTTAGAGTTCCACATGGCTGGGGAGCCTTCACAATCATGGTGGAAGGCAAGGAGGAGCAAGTCACATCTTACATTGATGGCAGCAGGCAAAGAGAGAGAGAGAGCTTGTGCAGGCAAACTCTTCCTTATAGTATCATCAGATCTTGTGAGACTTATTCACTATCACAAATGAGTGATGCTGCTAAAAAACCTGCCCCATGATTCAATTTCATCCCATAGGGTCCCTTGCATAACACGTGAGAGTTTAAGATGATATTTGGGTAGGGACACAGCCAAACCATATCACTGCTATACTGCCCTTACAACAAATGCTTAAGGGGATGTTTTAACTGGAAGTGAAAGGATTTTAATTATTACCATGAAATCATATAAGAATGCAAAAATCACTGAGAGATAAGTTTATAATCAAATTCAGAATACTGCATTACTGTGATGGTGGTATGTAAATCTTTCAGATCTCTAGTATGAAGGTTAAAAATCTTCAACAATTGCCAAAACTCAATACATTGTTAAGAAATACACAACATAAAAAGATTTAAATTAAGGCAACAAAATGACAAATTGTGGGAAGAGGGTGTAAGTCTAGAATATTTGTATGTGACCAAAGCTAAGTTGTTATCAATGTATAATGGTATTTTATAGCTGTAATGTTTTATGTAAACTCAGAGTAATTTTAAAAATTATAGCAGATACACATATGAAAAAAGAAAGGAAACAAAACTTATCACTAAAGAAACCCAGAAAACTACTGACTCCCTACTAAGTTGTTGTAGGATATATTGTATTAGTTATTATCTAACCATTTGTTTAGTGTCATGTAAATCAGTCACACTCAAAATTTTCCAGATTGTTCATGTACCACCTCAACTGTAAGTGCATTAAAACCTTGAGACTCAAGTATGTCATTAAGAGATATTTAATATCATCTGTTGCAAAATTTATGCTTGACCGAGTACTCTACTTTGAGTGTTCCTTAAAACATGGATATGCTCTGTGCTGCTTCATTTTCATTCAGCTCATCTAAGAATACTAAAGTCTCCTCATTTGAAGATTCTTCCTTAATTATGTTTGAATTTCTTATGCACTGGAAAATCACTGAATACAAAGATGCCTACCTTAATTTTCAGCATCCCACCCCATCCCTCAAAACACACCTTCTCTCTCTCTCTCTCTTCCTTCCTGAACTTGTCAGGTGGGGTGATAAAAGTTGCCTTCCTGCACCACCTGCCCTACATCAGAACCTGGACCTTAGCTCATAGATTAATTATGGGGTAGATGGCCAAATGTGTTCTCTACCTCTCTGGTGAGCAGAAACTGGAGCTAGTGGCAGCTGGTGTGCCCATGCTAGCCATGCCCAGAGTCCAGAGCAGTTCATATCATCAGAAGCTTTATTCTCCTCTTTCCTCAGCTATATTCTCCAGAAATTCCTAGTTCACTACCCTATGCCTTAAGCTTAGGTGGTCCTTTGCACTTGGGCCACAAAAGCCTAATCTATCAGGTCATTTTAGGGAAGTGGCTTAGATGTCTTTCATAGAATGTGCGGAAATAAAAGTGACTTGTGACTTTCTGCTCAGGACTTGGCATGGATTTCACCTGTTTGTGATAATACATCCCTGACAGCCTCACCAGTGTAAAGCTGAGAGAAAAATCATTCCAGGGACTTGGACCCACAATGGCCACATGGAGATGAACTCAGGGCTTTGGAGAGCATAGATCACTCTCAATTGGCATTCCAACAGTATTGCTGTATGGCACAAAAATTCCAGGAGCATGATTCACAGTGAATGTAATAGCAGCTATAGCAGTGATTAATAGCAAAGATGTTAGAGCCAGACCGTCTGGGTTTGTGTCCTGGCTCAGCTTCTTATAACCATGTATTTTGGCAAGTTTTTAAACTTTCTGTACCCCAGTTTCCTCAAGTGCAGGAATGGTATTAGTGTCTATTTCATAGAGCCATTATGAGGACTAAATAAATTAATGTAAGTAACATTTAGAATGGCCATAGTGATCATAATATAAGTGTTTCCCTTTTGACATGCTGAGGCTGTGTCCTTCACCTAGTTGGCCTGTGGCTCCATGTGGGATAGAGTGGGGTGAGGAAAATGCTAATAAATGCTATAGAAGAGATGTAAGAAGGACGACCCAGGCAATACTTGGCTTCTGACACAATGAGATGATGCAATAGGTAAATAACTTTACAAGCGAGATAACTGTGCTATGAAATAATTTGCTAAATTATTTTAGAATCACTCCATTCCTCCCCATACACACCTTACCTATCAACAATTAGCCCCTAGGAAAAGTAAATCCTAAAGTTTTCCTGGGGTATAGAGAAGACGATATTTTTACCTTTCGTAGCTATTCCATGAGGATTGATTCCTTATACACAAAACAGATAAAAATGGGGGAAATCTAAGAAGACCCTGCTCCCTTTCCATTGAGGAACAAGAAGATCAGTGTGAGGGAGGAGAGCCTTGTATTCAAAATGTGAGACTTCAGTTCGGACTGGGTGAAGGGAATATTTGAGAAGTAAGGGCAATGTCAAGGACATCAAATTTCTCATTACAGAATTGCAGCCTGCAGGAGGACAATAGTAGGGTAGACAGGAGAGGTCTGGAGACTGGTGAGTACACACAGAGACAGGGAGATGCTTTCCTCTTATTTCTGCCCATGAAGCATCACCCACATACCCTTCTCACTACCACCCAGATATTGATACAAAACCAAGGTCATTCTGCCCATCATGCAGACAGCAAATTACTGAAATAATGAATTTTGCAGTAGGGAAAAGATTTATTCACAGGAGAGCCCAGAGACGAGACAGGAGAACAGCTCACAAATCTGCTTCTTCTGGCTCAGGGGTATTCATGGGGTAAAGAAGCAAGGTGATCTAAAGTATGAAGAAAAGTGATTGGCATAAATTGGGATAAATGAGGTAATTGATGATATGTACAAGTGTAGCTGGTGTTCATGGCTCCTTATAGCATGCATGTTCAGAAAATGGTTTGGCCCTCTGACATCAAAAGCTCGCCTCTTTGACATTTGCGCAGGCCCAGTTGAAAGGTCAGTGGTCTCAACTGGTTTAAGTTGGACAAGAGCTGACCCCAAGTTCCTGAAAACAACTTATGCAATGGTTACCATGGTGACGTATACATCGGAAGCATTATCTCTAAGGGAGCTCATGAAGGCTAAGTTATAGTGTTTAGCAGTGTGGCTTTCAGCTACATGAGTTAAAAAAAAAAAAAAAAACAAGAAGCAGGTGATTAAAAAGATTAGCCCTCAGTTTCAACACGATATTGGAAAGAGAGACGAGGGTAGGGAAAGTTACCTGAGAGACTGTGTTTTTCTCCAAATGAGAGGCTACTATCTAAATACACTGTAGAAATTACTGCATAGGACTAAGGCTAAACTATCTAATACACTTGTTTATTCCTATTCACCAATAAGTAGAGACCTAGCAGGAAGGCAAATTAGCGCCAGACAATAAAGAATTTGTATTTTCTCTGCATATGTGAATTTGTACTATGAGTGAATTTAGTGACCACTCAATAGAACTTGAATCAACGGTTCAAGATTCCCTCTTCTTTTCTGATCCCTAAAAATGATCAAGTTTGATATCTGTTAGCATTTAACATTGCCTGCATCATTCATCTTGTCTTCAGCAGAAGTGTTATGGACAAAGCTAGTCCCCCAAAAGATGGAGTCTTTCCCTGTTTTGTGTCATGAAGGCAATTTACAAAACGAAAAGTGGGCATCAAGCAGAGCATGCTTTATTCGATGGCCATGGAATTCGGAGGTGGGGACATAGCTAACAAATCAGCTTCTGCGCTAGCGAAGGGTGAGAGGGCTAAAATGTAATATTTCTTTAGTGAATGTTTCTTGAATGAAATTAAAAATGAAGGGAGAAATATTCATGTGTCTTCCAAAAATGGGTAGGGAACTCCCTAGAACCAGAGTTCTGCCTTCTTTTTTGTCCTTTTATGGCTTCTGGTCATTGTCATGGCAACTGTCAACAGTCACAGCACTGATGGGAGTGTCATTTAGCATGGAAATGAGATTATAATGAAGCCTGAGTTTTTGGAAGTTGATCTATCTTGGTTCTAATCAGTTTCAGCTGGTCTGGCTATAAAGGAAACTTTTTATTGCAGGTGTTGTGTTTCTTAAAGATCAGCAGAGTTAGGGCAGAGTAGAAATTCAGCTATGTCACACAGGCATTACACTGGCCAGAGTTCCACTGCAGCCATTGTGAGCCATTTCCACCATATCTATCTTTCCATTTCAGAAAGAATCTTAACTTTCTCTTAACAGGCTGTGTTAGATGACTTAGTTATATAAACAATATCCCCAGGGTAAGTTATGAGAAACAGAAATATGAATGGGTGGAGCAGAGATGGTTTTTTTAGGGCTTTGAAACTATTTTGTATGATTATATAATGGTGGACATATGTCTGTATAAACTTGTCAAAATCCATAGTCTGTACTATACAAAAAGAGAATGCTAATGAGAACTTTAGACTCTGGTTGGTAATGATGTATCAGTGTTGGTTCATGGAATGTAACTGGTGCTGGATATTGATGGCTGGGGAGGCTGTATGTGGGAGTGGAGATAGGGTATGTGAGAACTTTCTGCTCAACTTTGTTGTGAACCTACAACTGCTCTAAAAAATAAAGACTATTAATTCCATTTGATTTTAAAAATCAAAAAACAAAATAAAATATCTACCCTCTCTTGTCTTCTTCAGCAAATTTTGTGGACACTGAAAGAACAGCCAGCATCCCAAAACACATGAGAAAATGCTCAGCATCTAATCAGGGAAGTGCGAGTCAAACAGTATTGGGATATCATTTTTGTCTCAAGTTACAGAAGTTTGGAACTTTTCAGCCCTGCCAAGAATATGGAGAAATGGGAATTCATACATTGGTAATATGACTGTGAAAGGCTACAAACATTTTTAAGTTACCTGGAACATTGTTATAAAAATTTTTTTTAATTATCATTGATTCATAAATTACTAAGCTCTAACAACATAATAGGTCCCAGTATGTAAAAATATATTTAAAAGAATGATTGTCACTATATTTTAATTGTAAATATGTAAAACAACCATTAACAGGAGAATGGCTGAATAAATTATAGTTCATATTTACCATGGAATATTATGCAGCTACATAAAATGAGTTAGATCTCTGTGTATTAATCTGAAGTGACAATTATAGCCTATTTTAAGTGAAAATGCATATTGCAGAGTAATGCATGTGATTTAGTTGAGGTAAAAATAAAAGAAACAAAGGAAAATAGGTATCTTTATATTTGTTAATGCGTAAAGATAAGGGGTAAAAGGATAGAGACTAAACTGTTAACACTGATTACTTTGGGAATGAGGAAAAGCAAAGAAACTGTAGGCTTTTCTTTATATGCTGACAGCTGTTTTATTGCTGAAACAAGTAGGTACTGCTTTTGTAGCTTGAAAGGAAAATTCAATAAATTTTAGTGGGAATAAAACAAATACAACAAAAGAGAAGCTGTGGATGATATGGCCTCAGGGTCAAGCATCGATAGCCCATCAGATTTTTTATATTGCCAAGAGTGACTGCCTCTTAGTACAGCTCCTGTGCATTACTGTACTAAGAAATTCATCTCTTTTCTGTGCTTTGAGGGACATTATACAAATATAAACCTTCTGCTCCCTGAGCTTGGTACATGACTTGCTGCAGGACAAGAAGTCTATTAGTCAAGGCTCAGTAAGTAGGTGAAGAGAAAGATCTCTTTTCCCACCCCATCCCATCTCTGTTCTGGTCCTAAACTGGTATGCATCCAATTTAAGAAGAATGTAGGGGGTGATGGGTCATGTACCACAAAAGGAGTTAAAGGGATAAGAAAATTTTTCTACTTAAAAAGGTTCTAGCATTCTACAGCACTGTAGGATGACTGAAGTTAGCAATAATATATTCTGTAGTTTCAAATAGCTAGAAGAAGGATATTGAATGTACCCAACACAGGGAAATGATAAATGTTTGAGATGATGAATATGCTAATTACCCTGATCTGATCACTGTATATGTATCACAACATCATATGCTCCACAAATATGTATAATGGCTACATGCCAATTATAGTTATTTTTAAGAAATAACAATGAAAAAATAAAAAGTGTGTCCAGTCTAACATCGAAGCTCAAATATAATGTATTAACCATCTACTGATGCATGACAAATTACTTCAGAACTTACTAGCTCACACAATTTCTGTGGGTCAGGACACTGTGAGTGGCTTTGCTGGGTGGTTCTGGCTCAGAGCCTCTCATGGGTCAAAGTATTGGCTTGGGCTCATCAGAAGACTTGACTAGGGCTGGAGGACCACCATCCAAGGGGGGCACTCACATGGCTACTGAGTTAGAGCTGGTTGTTGTCTAAAGACCTTAAGTTCTTCCATGTGTGCCCTTTTTCAGGGTTGCTTAGTGTCCTAGTGACAGGACAGTTGGAGTCTCCCAGAGCTAGTAATCCTAGGAAGAGAGCAAGGATAATGCCAAAGTGCCTTTTATGACCTAGCCTCAGAAGTCACATGGCGTCCCTATTGTATATTCTACTCCTTAGTAGCAAGTCATTAAGTACAGGTTACACTCAAGGAGAGAGGAATTAGGCTCCATTATTTGAAGGGAAGAGTATGTGAAAGTGTGTGAATATAAAGTTACAGCCATCACACAGTACTCATTGGTGCCCTGCTGTTTTCTAGCTTTCAGGAATTCCTAAAAATATCAGGTCCGGTGAAGACATTCTTTTTCTCCAGAGGTTTGTGACGTATTTTCTTAATAGCTTTTCTTTAACTTCATTGCCGCAAGTTTTTGTAAAGACTTGTACTCATAGTTTCCCCTCCCCATCACGTATTTATCAATACAACCACCCCAAGAGTCCATTGGAGCTAATTCCGTCATGATGTACATCCCTGCACTCATCAGTCACCATAAAACTAATAGTGGCGGACTATAGAGCACCTACTCTATACCCAACACTGTCCGAATGGCTTGACACATATTCACATCAAATACACCAAGTCATTCCTCTTGATTGAGGTCTTCATTCACAATCTAAATTGCTCTTTCTCCACTTCCAATTGCCAAATCCTTTCCCTAGGGGGTCCATGGCCCATCATTGGCAAGGACCCTAATAACTGTCTCTTCTCTTGAATGTGTCCTTCACCTTTGTGCTCACAGTAAAACCTGGCACTCTACTGAAGTTCCGTCTCTATTGTGGCCCCTCATGGAGTAGACATTTACTGTCCTGGGGATAGGGTAGCTCTTTGCTCCTCATGCTGTGTTCAGTCAATTTCTTTCCACCTCCTTAAAACTTTTTAGCTTTGAAACTCCTGCTATAAGACTCCACTACTGGAACCGTCTTTTTTTTTTTTTTTTTAAATCTTTTAAAGACAATCCTGGTTACTCCCTTTACTTTTTTGAATACTTTAATTCCTACATTACTATCACTTTCTGTAATACTGTTATCATAATTCTTAGTGATTTTAATAACCATGTAGACTATCCTTTCAAAACCTTGGTGCCTTTGTTTTGTCTTATCCTCCAATAATTTTTGTTCTCACTCTAGCTCAGCCACCTATTTCTATGCCATATGCCAGATCTATCCATTATCAATAACTATATCCCCTCTGTTAACCACTGTGTCCATCACTGCCTGTATTTCCTGCTTTCTCCTTTTAGTATCTGAGGGAACAAATCTTTGACCTAAATAGTTCTTCATTGATCCTAACACTGTTTCTTACTCTCCTGTCCTAGCTTCTCTTCTAACCCAGCTTAGATTCCATGGTCCCCGTTTATAATCACTCCCTGGTAGACTATCAACTAATTTCTTTTTCCTTTTGCATTTACCTGAAAAATCTCCAACCCTAGTTAAATCCAACTTTTGACCTACTTTGCCAGTGAAACAGACAGTAAATGGCGGAGAAAAACACACAGACCCTCTGATCTCACTCTGTGTTAAAGACACTGACCCTCTGTAGGCTCAGGTATTGCTAGGCAACCTTATTATATTTTTCTAGTCCAAATTTGTTGCACATTAGAATATCTTGGGGAAGCTTTTAAAATAATCCTAATGCCCTGGTTATACCCCAGAACATTTGAATCACAATATCAGGCTGGTAAATCAAGGTATCATTAAAAAAATATAAAAAATATTGAAATCACCCAGGTGATTTCAATGTCTAGCCACGTTTGAGAGCCACTTCCCTTCCAGGTGACTCAGTGTCATACATACTGGCTTTTTTTTTTCTGCTGTTCCTCCAACATGCTCAGCACAATACTGTCACAAGATCTTTGAAATGATTCTCTGCTTCTTCTGGAATGCTTTTTGACCATGAAGTTGCATGACTGACTCCTTCATTTCTTGAAGTTTCTGCTGCAAAGTCAACCATTAGGAATGCCTTCCTGAACCATCCCATGTACAATAGGAACTCTGCTCTTAGCACTCCTTACCTCCCTTGCCTGACTTTCTCTTTAGCATTTCTTGCCATCTGAAATATTATGTATTTATTAAATATTTATTGTCTCTCTCTAACTACTAGAATAATAGCAGAGAATTTGTCCATTTTGTTCATTGCCTATAACAAATACGCACAGTAAATTTATTTAGTAATGGATCAATAGGTGCTTAATAAATATATCTAAAAGGGCTAGGCAGCAGAAACTTCCAAAGATCTTATTTTTATATATTTTTTGTGTTCAAGGTAACTGCTTTTATGTGATAAATGCGCTTTATAATTCTGATCAAAGGCTGGGTTGGGGCTTCCATCTGGGGTATTGAGAGCTTAAATTCTTTGAGAGCCAGGAAGTTCCTAGATCTTATACATGAGTCTTGTTGGGATGATGGAAAGAGATAGCAACAGCAATATAAGCAAATAGGAAATGTCACAGTTTTAAGTCAGTAATGTGTTTTGATCAACAAAAAAAATATAGCACTAGAAGGAGAACCAATTTTTACCGAAGCTCAAGGCCCAGGGGTACAAGCGACCAGTGTTTGCTACTACAACATACATAGACAGTAAGCTCGTTGGTAGACTGATGGGCTGGAGAGAGTGTTTTGGAGAAGTTGGAGTGGCAGTAATATCAAGGGAGAGGGCTAAGTCTACCACAATTGATTTGGATACCAGTGGGGTTTTTCTTTCTGAATTGGTAGCCGAGGAAGTATGCATTCTGCATATGCTTTTAGAAGATGTAATACTAAAGAAAGGAGGATTTATAGACTACAATACTAGATCACTTGTTTAAAGCTATGGGCACATCATATATAGTAAGCATAATGAACAAATCATCACAAAAGATTAAAGACGAGTCTTTTTTTTTTTGAAACAGGGTCTTGCTCTGTTACCCAGGCTGGAGTGCAGTGGTGCAATCTCAGCTCACTGAAACCTCCACCTCCTGGGCTCAAGCAATCCTCCCGCCTCAGTTTCCCAAGTAGCTGGAACCACAGGTGAACCACCATGCCTGGCTAATTTTCTGCATTTTTGTAGAGATGAGATTTCGCTATGTTGCCTAGGCTGGTCTCAAACTCCTAAGATCAAGCAATCTGCCCACCTCGACCTCCCAAAGTGTTGGGATTATAAGTGTGAGCCACCATGCTCAGCCAACATGAGTCTTCAGTCAACATTTTTCAACTATGCTTAAATTGCTCTGACTTTTTGAGTAATAAACACAGGTAGTTCTTCCTAAGCATAGATTTTCCACATGCAGTAATGGTAAGTTTGAATTAATTTATAAATCTCTAGGGATAATAAATGTCATGTTTCTTTATTTTTCTAAATCAAATTAATTCTATCACCAAGTTTCTGATCACCAAAGCCCATGAGAATTTCCATGTCAGCTCCTTTTTCTCTACTGGATTATATTGGGACCTGGGGTTATGCAGCACAAGCAAATTTGGGCAGGCTAAATTTTGGAAAGTGATAAAGATTGTTTCATGCTTAGGCCTTGGAGTCAACTTGAAGTTTCCCAACTTCTGTGCCAGGTGAGTCACAGGGACTCTTGTTGGTTAGGAATTGTGGATAGAAATTATATCCTTGTGGATAGAAATTATAATCCAAATATTTTTCATTTAACCATGATCCATATCAAAATAATTTACTACTCACAATGAAAAAGCCCAGAAAGAAAGATTCATGTAGGGTCAGGATCTTTGTATTTTCAACATGTAGAACTTGTCATTTCTCTCCTTAGTAAAGTAAATGAGAAGAGGTTGAAGAACTTTCACAATCTAGTGACATTGGGAGCTCAAGGTACTAAGAGAACACGAAATTTAAATGCATGAAGCTCTGTTTCTGGTTCCATTTTGTTAAGAAGAAGCAAGAAACTTTCTGAGAAGTCACAGGTTTTTCTGGAGCTATTTATCACAAGTTCCTCCTAGAAAAATTATTTCATTAAGTATACTCAAGTGTTACATAATCACCCTGAGATGTAACCATCGCTGGAAAAGTTATAAAACATATATTGGTCAATTTATCTATAAAATATACATCAAAAGAAACTAAATTTTTCATTAAAATTGCAAATGAATTAATCGGCTGTATGCTAGTCTGACTCATTACTCTGTAAATCATGTAAGTTCTTCTTTTTTCGTGAAAGAAAAAGTGTATATTGATAGGGGAACTCATATCCGATGGTCTACTTCTTCTCCTGGACGCCACCACAAATAAAATATACCATCACAGGTTCTAAATTCATTATAATCTGCAACTGATTCTTTTCACAGAATTTAGTCTTCATGGGTATTTATATAGCTGTTTTCCTCTGGGATCTTTCTGCGTGTGGGGTATTGTGTTTGAAGAATGTCCAGATATCCACGAATCCATGACATGGAGCTCTTTAAAGTAAACCATCTTGTCCTGTTCCTCCTCTAGGAGACTGGACTTTCTTGAAGCTGTACCACCTACTTCCCCACTAAAGCCACAGTCTCTTAACTATTTCCACTGGTGGCCTTTCTCATTTTTAAGTGTATGGAAAAAATACTGTTTACTACTCTCCTGCAGTCAAAGAGCTTCCAAAGTAAGAAATGACAGAGAAACAAAAGGCATATTTTTTGGTGTTAATGAGGAAAAAAAAAAAAAAAAACACACAATTTCTCAGTAGGTTTTTCCAAAGAAACAAAAAATAGCAATATACTTAAAAATAATAATTATTCTTTAGCAGCATATTTGTCAACAACTCAACCCCAACACAGATTCACAAACTGGGAGCTCCTTGAAGTAAAATGTTTCCTTCTCCCCATTGTATCCTCAGCAGTGTGTCTCCCCGGCACTTACAAAGTGTTAAATGAAAGCTAGCTGACCACACCTGAATCAAGTGACTACTAACCCTAGCCTTCTTGTACAGATTTTGTAGTTTAAATATCCCTGGTTATAATAATGTATTCTTTAGTTCTTATTCCCTAATTTCCTTTTATTCTCCATATTTATTCATATTGGTAGCATTGCATTAGTTTCCTATGGCTGCTATAAAAAATGACCACAAACTCGGTGACTTGAAACAACAGAAATTCATTGTCTCACAGTTCTGGAGGCCAGAATTTTAAAATCAAGGCCTCTGAGGGGCTGGTCAAGTCCATGCCGTTCTCCTGTCTTTCTGTGTTTCCAGCAATCCTTGGTGTTTGTTGGCTTGCAGATGCATCATTCCAATCTCTGCCTCTGTTTCCATATTGACTTCTTTTCTGTGTGTCTTCTCCCATGCTCTCCTCTTCTTATGAGGACAACACTTGTCTTTGGACTTAAGATCCACCCAATCCAGGATGACCTTATTTCAAGATCTTTAACTTAATTATATTTGCAAAGATCATTTCAAAGTAAGGTCACTCCCACAGGTTCTGGGTAGATATAGCTTTTAGGGGCCAACATTCAACCTATTACAATTATCTTCTTTTTTTTTTTTTTTTCAATTTTGGGACCGTCTTTCTCCTTTTGACTTTGATATACAAAACTTTCTATCTTTGCTCTATCTTGATCTACATAGATGTCTCTAAGATAAAATAACCCATCATAATTAATTGACTAGAAGTCAGGGGACCTGGGCTTTGCTTTTGAATTTTTCAGTTTTCATCATCAGACAATGTAATCTTTGCTACTATTAATCACTTTGAATCTTATTTTTCATGTTGGTGGTAGAAATTAATTAGGCCTAGCTTAAGAAAAAGAAAAATTCATTGTAAATTGTAGCAGCATCCCATAAAACTTAAGTACAAGAATGTAGCCATACCTCAAGAAGACATTAAATGATGGAATTGGGAAGTTTTAGCACTCTCTCTCACTTTTTGTCTCCATTTCTGTCTGCTATCTATTTAATTCTTTTTTTTTTTTCTGTTCAGATGGCTATTTTCATTACAAAAGCTATTAAACTTAATATTGTAGTTTCGTCTACATGGACAGCTTCTTTTCATCTTTCTGCACCATTTCTTGACTCTCCTGTTTCACTTTCTGCTCTACATTTTTACTTCCCAATCTCTACTTCTTTCCTAGTTCCAAATTACTAAATGAGGGAATCAGAGTGATCCAACTGGGATTTGATGATAAACTTTTCTGATTCAACCAACTCTCACCAGAGATAGGATCACATTATAGGGAGACAAATTTTGAGAATCAAACAATTTGGATTTGGAGTAAAGGCAGTAACAGTGAAGAAAAAAATTGGAGTTTGACAGGTTCACACAAAATGTATACCACATTTCTCTCCTATAAAATGGAGCTAACACTTTCTGCTATGCTCACTTTACAATTAAAAAAAATTTTGAGGGTCATAGCAGACATTGTGTTTAAGAACACATTGAATATTATTACACACTTGAAAGAATTATTTTAAAGTGCTAGATTTTGGTTCTGAACAAGTAGCAGACTTGAGCTTGATGAAAGAAAGAGGATAATTCATCTAGTTGTGAAGTGGATAAAGATTTTCTAAGAGTTAATCACCATGACTCCCAAAGTTTTTATTGTCTCCACAATGATGGGAAATCACAATTTTAGGAATAGGAACAAAATTGCTGTAAGAATGAGGAAGAAACCATAGGTGCAAGGTGTAAGTGGTGACGTTTGTGTGTGGAGACAATGCTTCCAAGTTGATCCAGACAAAAGGCAAAGAGTACTAGCTGAAATTAAATTCTGATGCACTTAGACATGGGAAATGCTGAACTTTATGTGTAATGATTTGTGAGTTATTTAATATATGATTATTTTCTGGCAGGACATCAGAAATAATTATCAGCTTCAGAATAAAAGAAAAAGGTTCTTAGGTTTCTTGGGGCACTATAATTGAGTGTTAGTGTTGGGAGGAGGAAAAGGAACAGGTATATCCTTTAACAGGTTGGTCAAAGAGGTTACATGTTTTTTTCAAGAAGGTTATCAGTTGATATTATTGTTGCTCCTCTTCCATTTCCAATGGAGTGGTACAGCAATAGTACCTACTTTCTCAGGCTTTCAAGCATTTCTGCATCAGGAAAGGCCAGCAGTACTGGAAAGGAAACAAGAAGCCTGGCGTGAACTCCTGGGGTGAGAGAAGCCTGGACTGTACTCTGTGCCTTAGGGAGATTTGAGTTCTTATTCTTAGGATCTTCTTTCTGTCCTTCCTTTTCCTGTTTCACTAAAACAAACAATTGAACAAACAAATGAAAAATCCCAGCTAGCCAAATTCCTCCTCATGGGAAAAGCCAAAGAGATTGTCCTAAGACTTTACATCTGTACCAACTAAAGAATATCTCAGACAGCACATGTGAACCAGCCCTGGTCATCAGACAGTGTGCTTTTCTGGGGGACAAATGTCTGCAATTTCCTGGAGTATAATCTGTGCTGAATATGCCCTATTAAGAATTTATAGCAGGAGACAGCTGGCCAAAGATTTGGGGTCCTGGCTATCTTTCTATTATCACTGCTAATATGAGGCACATAAGCAGGTGCTCACTAAATGATAAATTAATGAACAGCCTACTGAACATGTCCTTTTGCAATATGGCACTGAGAGTCATCTATCTTATTTTATGAAGCATCAGCAGTTTCTGATTCATACTCTGAAAATGGCGGTGTTCCCCAGAGGCAGAAATGCATAATTTTTTTTCCTGGCAGTTGAGAACACCACTACATTGCTTGTCTTCGGTTACAAATGGAGAGATTAGTGTTGGCCATGAGAGCAGACTCTTTTTCCCCAAAGAGGGTCACAGGACAACAGAGGTGGAATAAAGATACAGAGAGACATTTGGTTAAGAGGAGAGATTTGAAGGAACCCATGTCAAAATGCCTTAACATTCCTGGTAAAATAGGATACCAGGCCATTAAGAATGGAATGAGTAGGGCTATAGTTGATGATTTGGAAAAGCCACTGTGGTGAATGTGATATAAGCCAAAAACATACTTTCTTTCTTCAGATATTTGTGTATCTCATAATTTTGTGATTTATTCAGGTCTCTACTTACATGTCACCTTTTTACAGAAGCCTTACAAGCCCAGCCCGTTAATGAAAACATCTCTCTATATTACCCTTGCTCTATATTATTTTATTTAAAATAATGTATAACATATTTTTGTATTAATGTATTTGTTTATGATACTTCTCCCTACCAAGAAGAAACCTTCATGAAAAAAAGGCAACTCTTTGTTCCATCTGAGTCCTTCAGGGAACAGAATCTGAGTTGGAGATAGGAGTGGGAAAGGACTCTTGTAGAGTGACCTATGAAAGCAAAAGGGAGGAAGCGAGGATAGGGACTGTAAGTGATCAGGCTGTGCTGTAGATTTGACAAAGTCTCTCCCAGCCTATTGGGAAACACTGGAGAAATGACTACTTAGTAAAGGAATCCCATATTGGTAGAAATGGCCACTGACCACAATCTTGTTTAGTCATTGGCTAGAAGAGCCCCAAAAGAATGTGACCTGGAATCAAAAGCCCATGTGGACTTGGAGGTGCCAACATTTTGAGACTCTTATATGGCCATACTCTGTGTATAGGTAATGAATTCCTTCTTGAAGAGGGAATCTGAACAGGATATCTCCACACCCTTAATAGTCTACCCCTTATATGGCATGGATAGATTTTCAACATACCTTCAGGTGGTACCTCTTCAAGCTTCTAGGAATCCTTTCTTTCTGAAGAGAAACCTAGAATATGGAGGTTAGTGGGAAAGACTGTAGGCTTCATCTTTGCAGTGTGTCTTGGGAGCACAACTGATACTGTTATTTTCTTCCTTCATCTACTAATTGCAACTTCCGCTCGCTTTCAGGTCTCACTTCTAAAGTTCTCAGTGGCCTACTTGTGGTTTCACCCAAACCCTTGTTCCTGAGATGTCTGGGTTTCTAGTAATCATATCCTTCACAGGTAGAGGTGACTACACTTGAACATTCACGATCACAATTGTCAAGAAATTACCAAGAGGTATCTAAATGGATCACTGAGTTCCACACTTATTCCTTAGTGTCCCTATTGTATAAAAACATCCCTACCTTTTCCTGCTGTCACAATGATGATTCCTTTTCTTACCTGCTAGTCCTTGAATACAAGAAGTCCACAATGCCCAGGTGACAGTTATAGGTTGTAATTCAATGGCACCCTTGATGTGTCTTGTGTAGGTTGTAACTTTTTGGGAGGCAATGACCTCTAACATTGCAAAGCTCAGAATAAACAGTCAGAAGGCACAAACTCTCTCAAGAGGCCACAGAAATGATGGTAAGTGGGATTACTTCTGTTTTTACTTCTTGGTCTTGGACCTATGCATTATTCCCACTGGGGACACAGCATCATATAGACAGATGTCACTGATCCAGTATACATACTGTGGTTTGAAAGAAAGTGCCTTATCTTTGCAAAGGTTTTATTCCAAGCCGGTACTTCAGCTATGTCTTTAGCAGGTCATTCCAATATCCTGTCAGGCAGGCTGCTTCTAAATTATTCAGTTTGTGATACAATTAGCGGATCCCATGGTCATGGGCCCATTCCTGCACCTCCTTTGCTGCAAAGTGGGTCCCGTGGTTGGATGCTTTATAAAGCAAAATTTCATGCTTGAGGATCTAGTAGTCTGTAAACCCTTTAACCGTGGTGCAGAGATTCTGCAGGCAGGAGAAACAAATCCTTACCTAGAGTAAGTTTCTTTCCTGTTAGGATAAACTGCTGACCCTTCCAGAAAGGAAGGAGCCAAATGTAGTCAACTTGCCACTAAACAGCTGGTTTGTCTCCTTGATAAATAGTGCCATACTTGGGTTCATTACTGGTCTCTCTTACTGGCAGTTGGATAATCAGAGTTGCTAGTAGTTATCAAAGGCTAAGTGAGTGGCAATACATGCATAGCCTCTACCTCTGCAGCTGTTGCGGATGTTCCTATCAAATCAGGACTAAGGTACTCGCTGATAAAAGCTGGCTAATATCAATTGGCTGAGTCACTGCTCTACTTGATTGTTCAGTGATTCTTCTATGGTTGATGCTTCCTGGTAGGAACAAATGTGTGATGCAAAGATCACACTTCATGTCCACTTTCACATGTACATCCACATGCCTCTACTTCAGACATCCTTGTCTGCAATCTTCCAATCCTTTATCTTTTAGGTTCCTGACCAACCAATCAGGCTATTTGTTATGCTTATGAGTCCACACATATTCTAATATAGGGGCACTTCTCATTTAACAAGAAATAAATAATCAGGTGTACCATCCAAAGCTTCACCAATTAGAACTTTCCTTCTGCACCATCTTTGAAGGCTATCCTTGAGGGAGGCTACAATGCATCTATTTTTGACTTGTACCAACATATTGAGTTGATGCATCCACAGACCAAGCTGGTACATTTTCTTTATTTTAGCTGGCTCTACGGAACCCTTGTAGTGAACTGAGGAAAGGTGGTATCTGGCTGGTGACATGGAGGTTTAGGTTACAAGTTTATGCAACTTGCTTATGCCTTCTGGTCCTGCTTGTGCTGTCTCTGATGTACACTGGGGATATTTTGATGAATTGTTACTGGACCTACTTGATATTTCAACTTTGAAGGTCAAACAAGATCTACTTCATGAAGAAAATTTCTAAACGCATGATCACTGGTGTCCACTACTGTCAAACATTCTATCTCTACTAGGGCCTCGCAGCATTCCAGGGGCTGATTTTCCAAAAGTGTGTAATTCTCTGTTCTAGAAGTCTTAACCCTGCTACAGAACCTCAAAGGCCCATGTTGCAATTCTTCCTCTAGAGTTTGCCATATATTCTACACTGTATATTTTTCTACCATTGAAAGCTACAACAAAATAAGGTGTACTAAATCATAGAGCCCAAGTGGCAGGTCTAATTGCACTGCAACCTGTATCTGCTGCAGACTCCTTCTATTCCAGGTCCTACTCAAAGTTGCAAGTCTATCATACAATATAAAAGCTAGAGCATTACACCTAGGTGTGGACTTACCACCTCCAGAATGAAAAGGGGTCTACCAAGTCTTGTCCTTCCTTTTTTTGTGGTAGGGGATGTGAGATGCACTAACTTGTTTCCTTTGGAGGGAGTGCCACGGCATACCTCTGACCACTGGACTTCTGAAACCAAAATGACAAATTTCTGAATGTTCAGAATTTATTTTTGCTCTCTGTAGTACATGTATCTTACCAAACCCTCTAGTATGCAAGCCACATTATACTCATCCTGTCTGATCAACATGATGTGATTGATATGGTGGACCAGTGTGATGTTCTGTGGCAATGGGCTTCAGAACCATTGGAAGAAAGGAACGGAATCTAGCATGAGCATTGAGGAGAACCCTCTGCATCCGTACTGCAGAACTGAGTCATCAAAGGAACACCTGTTTATTTTACAATTAGGATGCAGATTGCTTCACAATGTACACCGTTACAACCAGCATTAGAAATCCACAAAATCCAAAAGTTCACATATTTAGAGAGATGCTGCCACTACTACTGCTGCCTCAAGAGTCACACTGCATTTGCTCTAATCTACTCCAGCAACATTGCCCACGGCCCTGCTTCTTAATACCCATAAGGAAAGGATGTAAGATGACACCTTTGTTCAATTCAGCTGCTAAAAAATCAGTCCCTGTGCTTGTCAGTAGAAATGACATAAAAAAAAAAAAAAAGGAAGATATGTAGTCTCTCTCTCACTACCAACCTCTAAATCTTACATATATGTATCTGATTGGCTGAACCAAAATCACCTTGAGAACTGTAGTTTCAAGGGAGTCCAGGAAATATACTTTTTAGCCTTCCACTCTGCCATTTGGAAAGGCAAACTAGGAGAGTGAAGTAGATGTTGAACATGAGTCCACCATTTGCATCTCAATAATCCCTCTTCAAGTGGTTTTTGAAAGGATTAAATGTGATAACGTATGAAATTGCCTATTACAGCAGCTAAATGTGGTAATATTCATTAACTGTTGGGTCCTCTTTCTTAAGCCATTTATTTAAAATCAAGAGGATTAATTTTCAAATCCAAATAATGTAATAATATTCAAAAGATGGATTACTGTCAATGTCTCCTTGGATCCAATTGGAAATTATCTCTACTTGTCTGTGATGTAACTACGTATAGGACTGACAAGGTAAATCACCTCTGTCCAGTATGGTAGCACTGAGTACTTGAAATGCGGTGAGTCTGAATTGAACAATTCTATAAGAATAAAATGCACACTGAACTTCAAAGACTTAGTATAAAGTAAATGTAAAATGTCTCACTAATAATTTTTTTACTAATTAGTGAAATGATATTTTAAAAGAAATATTGAGTTAATAAAATATTCAAATTTATTTATTTTTGCATTTTAAAAATTTGGCTTCTAGAAAAAGTAAAATTCGTATGTAATTTAATTATATATCTTTTGGACAGTAATGCCAGAACTACTCCCTGAACCATTAAGTTTATGTCTCCTGCCTGTGAGGGTCTTCCTATCGCATTTTGAGTTCTCCTTGCTTCTCTGGTTTTAATTATACATATTACAGTTTGGATGAGGTATTTTTTTTTTAAAGAAAACTTCATTAAAAACATTATGAGAAACCATAAAGAAATATAACTACATCTGACTCTGATATTGGCTCTCCCGCCCTGTCCCCTAAGTTACGAATCTCTGGGACATTCTGTTTTCTCTCTGTACTAACCTGAACACAGAATTTGGCACCTCTTCAAGTCTGCAAAATAATTTCCAAAAGCCCAGGTGAGCAACGAAAATGGTATTCTTGAAGAGCTGTTAAACAAAATAGATGGAGAACTTTACATTGCACCTTTAAAGCAAATCTAACACCCCCTCCAATTAGTCATCTCTGATGTTTTCCTAAATCACTTCTCTGTTACTCAATGAATACTGCCTCTGGCTCCCTCCTACTATTTCCTCCCTCTCTCCACTATCTTCCTGCCTCACTGCCTCCTTCCTCCTTCACCAAGATTCACTCTTGTTAAAATTCCTCATCCCTTTAGTAAGCGGAACAATTTAATTGCTGTATTGTGTTCCTTCAGCATTTCCTTAGGGTCTCATACTCCAAAAAAAAGTAATTTCTTTTGAATAAATACAAAGCCTCCCTAAGAGGAATTTTGGGAAATATGATTTTCTTCATTTCATTACACAGAATAAATTGGATAAGTTTAGAAAGTAAAGATTTCAAAGCTAAGAAATTTGATAAATAGAATAAGGAGCTTTACCAAGTGTCAAGTCTCCTTAGTATAAGACAGTTATTTCTAATCACATTTGGGTTGATTTTGTCTACCTGCAGCTTACACCTTCCCTTGTAAACCTTACCTGTCTCAGGCAGGTTCCATCTTGTTTTACACTACAAGAGCAGTTCATTATCTTGAAGACAAGACCAACACATATTTTTCTCACTTACAGTCCTTCCCATCCCCCAGGTGTCCTTAATAATCTCCCTTTGAGAACAAGTGTCTTGATTTAAGGTCAAAAATAGGTCATAGTTCATTTGTGTAGCTGTGTTAATTAATCCTTCAAATTCCAAGACAAGAGCTCATCCTTGTTGGCTCACATTATCAACTCTTTCATGCTCTTCCAGTTCTTTGAAATTTATCTCTAGCATGTCCCATTTCCTAAGATGATGATTTTATCAAAATATAACCCAAGTAATATTCAGTATCTTACTACTATAAATATATTGAGAGTAGAGAACACTAGAAAAATAATAATAAAACTAGATTTCATTAGCAGCAACTACAGCTCTAAGTTGCTTTCTATGCAATTAGTGTGTTGTAATTATCATAACTACAGAAGAGGCAGGCATTATTATGTCTATATTTTACCAAGGAAACTAAGGCTTGAAAAGATCAAGGCATCCCCCCAAAAAACACTCTATTTCCCATAAATGTGATGTTTCATTCAGTGTCCATACTCCATGTACTTCCACACTGCTCTGGTCTGTAAATTCATTATAAAAGCACAGGCTTTTGGAATTGAAGGGATTTAGAGATCATCCAATTCTATATACTCACTTTACATTTATTACAGATGTCACAGCTAATTAGAGCCTTTCTGACCCCAAGACTTCGTTGATAGAATATTACACATTTAAGGACATCCAGGAGGTAATGTTAGTAACTTGGCTTGCAAAAAGGTTTGAAATATCTTTTTTCTTAATGACCCCAAGTGAAGGCAAATGGCTTTCTACGTACAGCTCTCTTAAGTAGGGAACAACGTATCAGCTGACTTGCTACCAGCTTTTTATATGCATGATCAGTGTATTACCATCAACTGTTAGTAGCAGGTAAACGTGTTTAAGGCCTTTTCCTGATAAAGATGAGTCAACTTTATCAGGAAAAGGCTGTCAGAAGATTGGGTAGTTGTCTTGCTTATGGGCTTATGTCTTAGTAGTTCTGGGCTGTTATAACAAATACCTAAGACTGGATAATTTATAAACAACAGAAATGTATTGCTCATAATTCTGGAAGCTGAGAAGTCTAAGATCAAGGTGCTAGCATATTTGATATCTGATGAGGGCCTATTTTATATAGATGGGACTTGCTGTGTTCTCACTTGACAGGAGGGGCAAGGAAGCTTGCTCAAGCCTTCTTTATAAGGGTACGAATTGTATTTATGAGGGTGGAGCACTCATGACTTAATCACTTCTTGAAGGCCTCACCCTATCATATTGGGTATTAGGTTCCCACATATAAATATTGGGGACAACATTCAGAACATAGCAGTTCTGATACTGTTTGGGTATACCAGGACTATCAGCAGGAGGACAGTAACTGTATCAGTGGAAGAAGGAATGCTATAAAGGCAAAAGTCAAGTTATTGAGCTCAAAAGGTACACTTCTTACTTTGAAGTGTGTTCTAGGACTAACCCAGAACAAACTCCTCTTCACATGGAGACCTTCCAAATGCTTTTGCCTGGTTGTTACAAATAGATCTGATATGGCACTGCCCATTAAGTTGGAGAGCGCTCTGCAAATGTGTATTCTACAAATGTGTACTCTGTTTCATAGACTTTATGGTTTTCTTGAGGATGGTATGCCTATCTCTATTGAATATCAAATAGAACTTCAGAACTGAACAAAAATTGCTTAATTATACATTATTCTTTCCTATGGCCAGACATTCTTTTGTTGTTAGAAAGAGTCATTACATAACAGAAAATCTTGAGTTTTGGAGTAATAAAAACAGTGTTCCATCATATATTCACTTACGACTCTAAGTAGCTGGGAAATGTTATAAATAAGATTTGTAAGGTTACTACTCTCATAGAACACAGATTCTAGAGACAGGAGTTAGATCATAAATACATCAATAAATGAGTAAAATAAATCTTATAAGGACAATAAGATAAGATTTGTGGCAAGGAGGTACTTTATACTGGGTAGTCAGAGAAAGCTTCTCTTTGGAAGCAGCAATTGAGAAGGAAACATCATGTAAGTGAACAGATAGAGGCAGATAGATCACAATTTGGGGCAGTCCCAGATAATATGTAAATGAATGGGTGTGGCTGTGTACTAATATGTCATTATTTATCAAAACAGGCAGGGGTTGGGGAATCAGATTTGGCCTGCAGGGAAAAGCATCACAGGCAGGAGGAATCCGGGAAGTTGAAAGGCCAAGGCTGGGTGTAGGCTTTGTATTCTTGGAAGGTAGTATGGCTGGAGACTAAGTGAGAGAGAGAGTGACAGGGCGTTAGAGACAGAGGTATAGGCCAGGTCAGGTAGGGCTTTTTAGACTTATTAAGATATTTACATTTTATTCTAAATGCAAAAGGAAGCCACCAGAACGATTCACGCAGGGAAGAGTGACACAATCTGATTTATATTTTAAAGAGGCTCGGTTGCTGAGCAGTTACTATTTTTAGGGAAGCTAAAGTGGAAGCAAGGAGAGTCGGGAAGCTGTTACAATAATCCTAGGAAAATACCATAGTGAAGACAGGGAGAGCTGGGAGGGTAGCAATTTGAATCTCTCTCTTTATGGCTCCTTAACTACACATGAACTTTGAACTTCATTTCCTTTATCAGCTAAGTAGAGATAAAATTCCTATTCTCTTTGTTAGGATAAAATAAGACTATAAGCTAAATGTTCAACAAATGGTTAGATGTCAGCTATGTTAGTTCTTTTTTTTTCTTGTCTATAGCTCATACAGTTTTTTTTTTCTTCCTTCTCTCCTTTTCTTCTTTTTCTCCTTACCATGGATATTTATCTCCTTCCATAGATATTTCATGGTGAACTGGTTTGTGCAAAACACAATACTTGGTACTGGGAGAGAGAGAGATCTTGTTTGTAAACATTTATTGACATATAGTTGGGTGCTCAAAAAAGCAGAATCTTTCGTTTTTTTTAGAAAGGCAAACTGCCATTTTAAAGCCCTAGTTAATTAGATAAATAATAATAATAAAAGTCATCTTGGAGAAGATCTCCTTGGTTTTGGGGAGAATCACCTAAGGGTGATATACACAAAACTCCCTACATGAAAACAAAAATTAATTTAAGATTGGTTTTGAGAATATATTGGAAGTTTTATCTTGGGAAGCATATATACAAGTATTGTTTTGACCTGACAAATATTCCTCAATCCATAACCCTTTTATGTAAGCAGCACAAGATTACTGGGAAGGACAAGGTTGTTAAAATAGTCACTGTAATTAAAATCGTCTTGATATGGTTTGGCTGTGTCCTTACCCAAAATCTTATCTTAAATTGTAATCCCCAAATAATTTCCACGTGTCAAAAGAGAGACAAGGTGGAGGCAATTGAACTATAGAGGCGGCTTCCCCCCAAGCTGGTCTCATGTTAGTGAGTTCTCACGAGATCTGATGGTTTTATAAGTGTTTGGTAGTTCCACCTGTTTTCATTCTCCTTCCTGACACCTTGTGAGGAAGGTACCTTGCTTCCTCTTTGCCTTCCACCATGATTGTAAGTTTCTTGAGACCTCCCCAGCCATGCTAAACTGTGAGTCAGTCAGTTAAACCTCTGGCCTTTATAAATTACCCAGTCTCGGGAAATTCTTCATAGCAGCGTGAAAATGGACTAATATACAGCTGAAGTCATTTGTTAAAACAAGCTTCAAGATTCCTCTTTTCATCCCCCGCTGAAGGTAAGATCACTGTGGCTGAAGTGGGGCGGATGTATCCTGAATCAGATTTATGCGCTTGATCTGTATTGTTCATGCCTTTACAAACAGCTTTTAAATTAAAGCCTAAAGTCATCCCAGTTTCTCTCACTGAATGATTTACCCTCCCAGAAGAAATGTTTTCAGCTAACTTGTAATTATTCATCTTTATGATGTAGCATAGTATTTTGGAAAATATACTAGCTTCAAATCAGCCATGAAACAGCTAGCTACATGATGTAGGACAGATTTTTTTAAAATTTGTAAGATCCAGTTACCTCACTTAAAAAGTTAAGCCTTTGTACTAGATCATTCCAATGTCTCGTGTCTAGTGATTTCACAAAAAGACCAAACTGCGTATCTGCCCCACAACTTTGGAGACAAAGAATAAGATGGTGAAAAGTAGAACTCTAGCAAGATACAGTAAGAGAAGCAGGAGAAGTTGTTTGTGGAGAAAACACTATGCAGCTTTATTCTGAAACCATATTATTTGCAGATTACATGTTTTTAAAATTGCTTTAGTTGAAAAATTTTATAAACTGTTGGTCAAAAAATTTTTAACCCACAGTAATAACCCTCTGCCTAGTATTCTACGTACCCCAGCACCAGTGTGCACATTTTATTACAATCAAGTCCTCGGAGAAAGGCTTTAAGATAATATCTTATAACAGCAGGAGCATTTATCTGGGTACTTGAACATAATGAAGATACACATTCTTCTCTCATTCTATACAATAGAGTTATGAGAAGAGAGATTTGGGATTAATACAGCAAAGGAGAAGGATTAACTCTAGTTTTGTATTCATTACCCAGAAAGAAGTCTTTGGACCATTTTTGTGTACCATGGGAATTTCTTAGGCAGAGAGGACCTGAGGAATTACATATGCAGTGAAACATCACCTTTTTGCATTTAACTGAAATTGATGTTTATATTAAATCTGTTTTATGTGGGAATGAGTAAAAAATTGGTGATTTTAAAAATTAGAAACTACAATTTTCTACAATATTTTTGTACTGAGAAAGATTAGATTGCAATTCAAATGCTAAAAACTGGTTAATGATTAAATAAATATTGGGCACACATATGATGAATTATTTTGCATGCTTTAAATATTATGCTTATGAAGAGTTTGTAATACCATAGGGAAAATCTTTTACTCTATTAAGTGAAAAAGCAAAATGTGACTTTTTATATAAAATCTTATCACAATAACATAAAATCTATAAGAATGTTCTTCCTATAATATCCAGTTAGTTGGATATTGAATCATGCATTCATTCTTCTTTACGTATTTTTTATAATATTCTAATTTTTCCAAACGTGTCTACATTATTTTAATTTGTAATTGGAAAACTAAATGCTTAATTTGAAAACCTTGCTTGTATATAATCTGATTAAGTCTTGGAATATATAAGGAGCCTGTTGGTTTTGGAATGAACAGTTATTTGTAAAGGCAAATAATTAATCGGAAGATATCTGGTAACAATAAAACTGCTGAAAGCAGTAATGTTCTCTTTTTTTGAAAGGATAAAATTAGAAAATGACTATTACGGGATATCATATTGTTAGTGATAGTATGAAAATTTAGTCTCCTGGCTTTCCCACCCCTCAGAGAGCAGAAAGTATTTTCTTCCTTATAGAAGAAGATAAAGCAGAGCCAAGTAGAGAGTGATATTCCTGAGCATCAGCTAGTAGAACAAAGACACAATAGCAATAGCAAGGAAAACAAATATACAAAAAACTCCTTACATTAAAACAAAAATTAATTTAATGCCTGCAGCAAAGGAAAGCTCTTTGTCCCTTTTCAACTACCTCCTTTCTGTTTGCTTTTGACACCTTTCTCTACCTAGTCTTCAGTAACCGCTTGAATGCTACTCATTAATTTCAAAGCTAAATCCTCACTCTTTTGCTTTTCTTTCTCTATAATCTCTCAGAGATATTATTCATTCTCATAGCTTAACTTTTTCACCTTATATTGATAGCTCCTTATTTTATATTCTAAGAACTTCTCACCTATCTTTCCAACTTTCTGCTGAGTATCTCCACTTCATGTCTTTAAAGTCATCTCTAACTCAATGTGTTTACAACTGAACTCACCCAAATTTCACATTATCAGGAACCAACTCCTGCTTCTGGCACTCAGAATGGTAAGAGTGTTCTTTCATTCTATCTTCTTCTTCATGATCCATATTAGATCTGGGACAAATTTCTGATTTAGCCTTTGTAACAGCATTTACTTTCCATCTGTACTTTCATCCTTTTGGTTCAGGTTCCTGTCATCTCATAACATAATACAAAATATCTATGTTTCAATAGATAATCAGTAATCTTATGAAGAACCAGGAATACCTCAAACTGAATAATGAAAGGTAATCAGTAGGCACCAATATCAAGATGATTCAAATGTTCGAATGAGCTGAGAGAGATTTTAAAGCGGCCATCCATAAAAATGCTTCATGACCAATTATGAACATGCTTAAAACAAATAGAAAATCTTTGCAGAGAAATAGAAAGTTTCAGAAAAAAGTAGAAGATATGAATTAGAACCAGATGAAAATATTAGAATTAATAAGTGAGTTCATTACTAGTATATAGAAATACAATTAATTTTGTAGGTTTATCTTTTATATATTTATCCTACAAAATCAATTTTATTTCTGTATGCTAGTAATGAACACACAGGCACTGAAATTAGTAGCAAAAAGCCATTTACAACTGGAAAAAAAGTGAAATAGCTATAGTTATAACAAAATATGTATAGGACTTGTATACTCAAAGCTATAAATGCTGACAAAAAATCAAAGACCTAAGTAAGTGGAGAGATATATGTGTTTATGGATTGGAAGACTCACATAGTAAATACATCATGTCTTCCTAAATTGATATACAGATATAATATAATTTCTATCAAGGTCTCAGAATTTCTTTTGTAGATATAAACAAGATTATTCTAAAATTTATATGGAAAAGCTAAGGAACTAGAATAGTTAATATAGTAAAGAAGGAATAATGTGAAGAAACAAGTATGCCAAATTTTTAGATTTATTATATATAATAATAAAGACTACTAAGTATTGGTAGAAGGATAGACAGACCAATAGAACAGAATAGAGAACCTAAAATAGGCACAAATATGTCCTACTTATTTTTTAGAGAGATTAGGAAGTAATATGATGGAGAAAGATAGCCTATTTAACAATGATGCTGGAGCACTTAGAGATTCACATGCAAAAATAATGATACACCTCACCCTAAGTCTCACATCTTACATAAAAATTAAGTCAAAGTAGATTATATACATAAATATAGGCAGAGTTCTTTACACTAAAACTATGATCCATGAAACAAAATATGATAAATTGGGCTTCATTAAAATTTTAAACTTGATCAAAATTTAAAATGTTTGACAGCTTATTACTTATAATCCTGAATAGGATTCCATTGTGTGGATGCTCAACAGCTTATTTACCTACTCACCTATTGAATAACTTCTTGATTGACTCCAGTTTTTACAAACTATGAAGAAAGCTGCTATACATTTTTGTATGCAGGCTTTTGTGAGGACAAAAGTTTTTAGTCACTTAGATAAATACCTAGTAGTGTGGTTGCTTTAACAGCAGTTGGAGTTGTCAGTGTTTTAAATTTTATCCATTCTAATAAGAATGTGGTGGTATTTCACTGTTATTTTAATTTGCATTTCCCTAATAAGAAATGATGAACATCTTTTCATGTGCTTATTTGCTATCTATAGATTTTTGATGAGGTTTCTATTCAGTTCTTTGCCTCAGTTTTTAGTTGGGCTACTTGTTTTGTTGTTGTTGAGTGGTAAGAGTTCTTTGTACATTTTGTATACAAATTCAATTTAGGGAGCTTTCAGCTCTCCAACTTTGTTCTGTTCAGTATTGTGTTGGCTATTCTAGATCCCTTATCTTTCCATAAAAACTTTAGAAGCAGTTTGTCAATAGTTACAAAATAGCTTGCTGATATTTTGATTAGCATTCTGTGAATCTATAGATCCGTTGAGGAAAAAATGGTATCTTAACAGTATTGACTCATTCATTCCAGGAATATGAAATATCTCAATTTGTTTAGATAATCTTCGATTTCTCTATTAAATATTATGTAATTTTCTATATCAAAATTCTATACTTTTGTTTAGATTTATGTTTATTATTTATGGTATTTATTTCTAATTTCATTTTTCATTACTGGTGCATAGAAAAATAATTGACTTTTGTATAGTGACCTTGAATTCTATTATATTACTATACTCACTAGTCCTGGGAGTTTTATTTGTAGATTCTTTGGGGTTTATTCAATAATGTTAGTTGTTACTAAAGACAACATTAATTATTTCTTCCAATGTATCTACCTTTTATTTATTTTTCTTGTCTTATTGCAGAAACTGGACTTCTGGTAGGATGTTGAATGGGAGTGCTGAGAGGGAACATTCTTTTCTTGCTCTTGATCTTAGGGGGAAAGAGTTCAGTTTCTCACCATTAAGCATAATGTGAGCTGTGTGTTTAAGAAATATTCTTTATCAAACTGAAAAAGTTTTTCTTTGTTCCTAATTTGCTGAGAATTTTACTCTTTTTGAATCAGAAGTCAACATTAGCTTTTGTCAGATGCTTTTCCTGTATCAATTGACATAATCATATGAATTTTCTTCTTTATCCTGTTAATTTGGTAGATTACATTGATTGGTTTTTAAATCTTGAATTCGCCTTTAAAACATGAAATAAATGGCACTTGGTCATGGTATATACTTTATCTTATATATTGTTTTGTTTCATTTGCTCATATTTTGTTGAAAATTTTGCCTTAACATTCATTAGAGATATTGTCTTTCTTTTTATAAAATGTCAGTATTTGATTTTGGTATGAGGGTAATAGTAACTTCATGGAATTACTCAAAAAATATCCTCTCTGCTTTCACTTTCTAGAGGAGATTCTGGAAAATTGGTATTATTTATTACTTAATTATTTAGTAGAATTCACCAGTAAAACCATCTAGGTCTGGTGTTTTAATTTTGTGAAAGGCTAATTATTATTACTTTCGTTCTTTAATACGTATAAGGCTATTTGGTTTCTTTGTTTCTCCTTGTATGAGTTGTAGTACATTGCATCTTTCAAGGAATTGACCTATTTCATTTAAGTTGTCAAACTTCTGGGCATAGAGTTTTTCATCTTCCCTTATATTCTTCTTAATGTCAGTGGGTCAGTAGTTATAGTCCCTTTTTCATTTATGGGATTGCTAATTTGTGTGTTATTTTATTTTTCTTCTTTTTCTTTCAAGAAGTGTATAAATTTCACTGATCTTTTCAAAGAATCAGATTTAAACTTTGCTGATAGTCTCAATATCAAATGTTTTTCTACTTTCAATTTTATTGATTTCTGCTGATATTTAGTTTTCTTCTGCTTGCTATAATTTGCTTTTCTTTCCCTAGTTTATGACAAGGCTTATGTTATTGATGCCAAATATTTCTTCTTTTATATTGTATGCATTTAATAATTTAAATTTACCTTCAAACATTATTATTTCTGCATGTCAAAAATGTTGATGAGTTGTATTTTCATTTTCTTTCAGCTCAAAATATATTTTAAAATCTTCTCTTCAGACTTCTTCTTGACCAATGTGTTACACAGAATTTTTAAATATGCTGGGATTTTCCAACTGTCCTCTGTTCTTGATTTCTGGTTTTAATTTCATTGCGGTCTGATAACATACATTGTATGATTTCCATTTTTAAAATTTTGTTAATATGTGCGGTTTATGGTCCAGAATGTCTATCCTGATGAATATTTTATGTGAGCTTGAGAAGAATATGTATTCCACTGTCGTTGGGTGGAGTATTATAGATATCAATTAGAGAAAGTGGTTGATAGTTCTGTTTAGTTCCTCTACATTCTTTCTGATATTCTGTCTTCTTAAACAATTACTGATGAAAGGGCACTGAAGTATTCAGCTATAGTAGATTTGGCGCTTTACCTTTTCAGTTCTAAAAGTTTTTGACTCATGTGTTTTGATGTCCTTTTGCTCCAGACATACACATTTATATATTTTTCATCTTGTAGAATTAACCTTTTTATATACCCTTTTCTGTAGTTCCTGGTACAGAATTCAGCTTTGTCTGAAATTAATATAGTTGCTGCAACTTTCTTTAAATTAGTGTTAGCATGGCATATCTTTCTCCATCTCTTTATTTTAAAGCTGTGTGTATGGTTTTTTATTCAGATACAACCTGTATGTAACCTATAAAAGAGTCCTGTTTTTTTTTTTTTAATCTACTCAACAGTATTTTAATTAATGTATTTAGACCATTCATGTTTAAACAACCTTTAAATGAGTCTTGTTTTTTATTCGCTTGATAGTCTGTCTTTTAATTGATGCAACTGTTTTCTATTTATTGCATTTGTTTTTTGTTTGTTTTCTTCATTCTTTGTGTGTTCTGTGGTTTTATTCAAGCATTTTATATAACTCAATATAGTCTCTTCTCTTAGCATACCAGTTTTTCTTTAAAAATTGTAATGGTTACCCTGGAGTTCACAATATGCATTTTAAGCTCATCTAAGTTTGCTTTCAAAAAACACTCTGCTGCTTCACATGCAATGTAGATATCTTACAATAATGAGCATTCTCAATTCTTCTCTGCTATCTTTTTGTTATTTCTTTCATTTATTCCACTAACCAAGTACATTGCTACTATTATTGTTTTAAATAAGTGCATGTATCCCTGAACCCAAAATAAAAATTTAAAAACACTAGTTTATTTAGATTAATTAAGAATAAGAAAAAAAGATTTTATTTTTGTTTATTTCTTTTCAACTCTCTTCCTTTTTTTTAATCTTGATTCAAGGTTCTGACCTATATAATTTTCCTTCTTCTTAAATATTATTATTATTATTATTATTATTTTTTTGAGACAGAGTTTCGCACTTGTTACCCAGGCTAGAGTGCAATGGCGCGATCTCAGCTCACCACAACCTCCGTCTCCTGGGTTCAGGCAATTCTCCTGCCTCAGCCTCCTGAGTAGCTGGGATTACAGGCACGCGCCACCATGCCCAGCTAATTTTTTGTATTTTTAGTAGAGACGGGGTTTCACCATGTTGACCAGAATGGTCTCGATCTCTTGACCTCGTGATCCACCCGCCTCGGCCTCCCAAAGTGCTGGGATTACAGGCTTGAGCCACCGCGCCCGGCCCTTAAATATTATTTTAACATTTCTTGAATGGTAAGTCTTTTGACATTAAATTCCTTTAGTTTTGCTTGCCTAACAAAATCTTTATTTCTCTTCTATTTTTGAGGAATAATTTTGCTCTCCATAGAATTCTAGGTCACTGCGTTTTTAATTTTAACACTTTTTTTCTTTTAAAGAGAAAGCACTTTTATTTTCAGCCTGCCCCAAAACATCAAGTAAGTCTCACTCTTAAACCCAGGCTATTTCCATTTCATCATCAATAATAATCACTTTGCAATAGTTGATGAGACTGCTTTGAAGGCCTGCTCACCTGGAAAATTCAGTGTGTCTGCTCCTGATTTGCTGAGCGTAACAGTTTGAGGGTGGATGTGAGTTGGGTGTAAGTCAGCTTGAGGGTGGCTGTCCGGGACAAAAGAAAGCTCTGCACTTATAATGGGGAGTTACTTAGGTGGAAGCAGTGAAGGAGGCTGCGGCGTGGAGGGCAGAGACCCACAAACATGGGTTAGAAAGCTACTCATCATAGGAATGTAAAATTGTCTCAAAAATCAGGGCCCTGGGCCCCTCGTCTCTGGTAATACATAATATCGAGGTCCAGAATGAAGACTGAGTGTGTACAGAATATAAATGATTCCAGCAATACTTATTCTAAAAAGAGAAAAGTCCAGCAGTCAGCTTGAATGTCTACACAATCTCCTGAGTTCCTCTGATTAGTCAATTCTCACAACCAGGGCTGATCCCTGCTCATGTTGCATTATTTAGAGTTAAACATTTCACTCCACCTTCTTGTTTACAGGGATTTCTGATAAGGATTCTGTATTAATTCTTATACTCCTCTATGGTTAAGTTAATTATTTCCCTCTGGCTTATTTAAAGATTTCCTCTTTGTCCTTGATTTTCAGCACTTGGAATATGATATGACTCATTTGCTTAAGTGGAGTTATTTGTTTGTTTGTTTGTTTTCCTATTTTTTGGTAGGAGCATCTACCTTGCTTGGCGTTCTCTTAAGATTTCTAGATCTATGGAGTAATATCGATCATTAATTTTGGAAGGTTCTTAGTCATTATTATTTCAAATATATTTTTAATACATTCTTTTGTTCATCTCTTCCTGCTGTTCTAATTCCGTATGTTATGCCTTTTGATATTGTCCCCCAGTTATTTGATGTTCTGTTTTTTCTTCTTTTCTTTTTTGTTTTCTTTCATTTTAGTTTATGAAGTTTCTATTGACAAATTTCCAAACTTACTGATTCTCTCCTTGGTCATTTTAAATGTAATAATGAGTCCATGGAAGGCATTCTTTTTTAAAAAATATGTTTTATTTATTATACTTTAATTTCTGGGGTACATGTGCAGATCTTGCAGGATTGTTACATAGGTATACACATGCCATGGTGGTTTGCTGCCTCCATCCTCCTGTCACTAGGTATTTCTCCCAATGTTTTCCCTCCCCAATCTCCCCACCTCCTGCTATCCCTCCCCTAACCTCCCAGCCTCCAACAGACCCCAGTGTGTGATGTTCTCCTCCCTGTGTCCATGTGTTCTCATTGTTCAACACCCGCCTATGAGTGAGAACATGCAGTGTTTGGTTTTCTGTTCCTGTGTCATTTTGCTGAGAATGATGGTTTCCCGCTTCATCCATGTCCCTGCAAAGGACATGAACTCATCATTTTTTATGGCTGCATAGTATTCCATGGTATATATGTGCCACATTTTCTTTATCCAGTCTATCCTTGATGGACATTTGAGTTGGTTCCAAGTCTTTGCTATTGTAAATAGTGCTGCAAATGGGCAGGTCTAAACTGCAGCAGAACTCACAACTGTCCCCTTTCCCAGGTGTTCTGTCCTGGGAAGGTGGGGTTTCGTTTATAAGTCCCTGATGTGCTGCTGCCTTTTTTTCAGAGATGCCCTTCCCAGCAAGGAGGGAGTCTGGTCAAAGTCTGCCTGCAGAGGTGCTGCTGAGTTGCCGCAGGCTCAGTCTAGCTACTGTGTAAGCTTCCTTGCAATTTTGTTTACACAGGTATGGTTAGAACTGGGAAGGCATTCTTTATTTCTGTTACTTTGTTTTTGATATTTAGCATTTCTTCATTATCCTTTCTTAGGCTTTCTCTACTTAAATTACCCAACTGTTTTTGCTTGTTGTGTGCTTTGTCCTTTAGAGCCCTTATCTTGTATTTTAGATCTTCACAGTTATTAAAATTCTCTGACTGATAGGTCCAATGTCTGTGATATATTTGAGTCTGGTTTGATGCTTGACTTTTGTTTTCAGATTCTATTTTTCTTCTTTTCTGCATGCCTTATAATTTTTGTTGTTGTTGTTGAAAGCCATATATGTTGTATTAGGCGATGGAAAGTAACATAAATAGGAAGCCAGGTGTGGAGGCTCATGCCTGTAATCCCAGAACTTTGGGAGGTTGAGGCGGGTGGATCACAATATCAGGAGTTCAAGACCAGTCTGGCCAAGATGGTGAAACCCTTCTCTACTAAAAGTACAAAAATTAGCTGGGTATGGTAGGGGGCACCTGTAGTCCCAGCTACTCAGGAGGCTGAGGCAGTGAACTGCTTGAACATGGGAAGCAAAGGTTGCAGTGAGCTGAGATTGCACCACTGCACTCCAGCCTGGTGACACAGCAAGACTCCATCTCAAAAAAAAAAAAAAAAAAGAGAAAGAAACATAAATAGGCCTTTAATGCCAGCATATATAGCATTTAAGCATTTATAGAATTTATGTTAATCTGGTCAGAGGCTTCAGATTCTTGTACTGTCCTTGTTTTTGTCTCTCCTTTTGACTTTGGGTTCCCTTAAGTACTCTTCCTCAAAAAGTCTGTGTCTGACACTGTCTCAGCTGTAATCCACTGTTATTATACTGGAGCCCTGTTGGCATAGTGGTAAGTTAGGGTTGAGGAAGTTTTCTATTATCTACTAACTAGTTCTTTGTCTTTTAGTTGGCCCATGTCTCAGAGCTGTGAGCATCACGTTTTTCTCCTTCAGTATACTTTCCCCAGTTCATCTTCTCCTTCCCCTGCCTGCAGAAATGCCCATTTGTTCATTTGAAGTCCTGTCACCTGTTGACTAATTTTTCCTCTTAGTTGAGATGGAAAGAGTAAAGATTACTGGATGGAAAGGGTTCCCTTTTCCTGACTTAAGACTCTAGCAGCGATGAAATACAGGCCTTTGTTATGGGGAAGGATGTGAGTGTATTTTACAATGATTAATTTTCCCTTCCCCATGCCAGAGCCAAGAGGAGATCCTTTTTGAATCTTCACCATGAGAATCTGGTGAGGTTCCTGTATGCAAAACCCATGAAAATGTGGGAGCTCCTAAAAGACTGTGACCCCCAGGAATTTCTCACTGTCGAGCTAGTCCATACTCAGCTTCCAGCAGTTCATAAAAATTGCCATTCAAGTACTCTAGTTTATGGCTCCAGTGCCTCTTGCAAGGAGGCAGATCTCAGCTAAGTCGTAGCTGTAATTCTCTTCAGATATCCAGATGGCAACTTGACTTGCAACCTCCGTTCTCTAATAGGTCCAAAAAAATTATTGGCTTTTAGTTTGTCTAGCTTTTTCTTATTCTAAGGATGGAATGACAACTTCTAAACTCCTTTTCCTCTGATTAAACCTTCAAAATAATTTGTACAGATTGAACACTAATAGTAGCACCCATTCATTCCTAGTTTGGTTAGAAATAAGAAACTTAGCTAAAATTGTCCAGTAACAGAAAGCCTAGAGTCTAAATTATTCTGTGGGAGGAACATTCTAAATCCAAAGGCTAACAAATCCAATGAAAGGCTAGAGAAATAAATTTGAAAAATATTTTCATTTTTTTCCTTCCTTTCTCCATTTCATCTTATGTTTTACTTTCATCCTAAAGGCCTTTCCTCTCCCCACTTTCTACCTCCAGTCTTTAGAATTCATCACTCAGCTCCTCCAACTCCTTTGAAAAAAGTGATAAAGAGCTCAAGAAACAAAAGTGAAAAATTCTTGACTTTTAAGTTCTAAAAGGTATACAATAGAAATATTTGCATGCACACTTGGAGAGGAGATTTTAATTTCTTAAACTAGATATACCTTTGGGCTGGTCAAGATCAAAGAGAGGAACCACACAGGAGTGAAATTAGCAATGAAACACTGACCAGTCTTGTCTGAACAATGCAGGAAACTTTCTGAGAGTTTGGATCCAAGACACAATGTCCATCTTGTTGTAGTTTAGTGAGGTTTATTGACAGCAATCAGCTGAAAGTTTATTGATCATCCAGAAGTGGCTTAGCAATTCTCCCACCCCAAATACCTTTATAAATAGTCCCTCATGAAAGATCAAAGAAAAAAGATAAAAGCCTCTAGAATAGAAGAGGTAGAAATAGTACAAGAGAAGAAGAGGAATATTAGAGAGAAATTGGGGGTGGGAGTGTGGTATAAAAAAGTAAGCCCTTATTTTTAGGCACGCTGAGACAATATGGAACCAGCTAGAAAACTCCTCTCTAACTGAGACACAATAATGAAACAATATAACATGCCTGAAGACATGCTTTGGTGTCAGTTCCAAAGAAGGCAGAAAATATTTAAATACGGAAGTGTTGGGTTATCAGGATGGAGGAATGCCAGAGCTAAGCCTCAGCTGCTGCAGAGTAAATGAAAGGAACTTCTCTTAAGCAAGGAAGAACAGTGCAATAGGGTGGATTGGGGCAACTAGCTGGATTTAAATAATTCTGACAATAACAGCTATGTGACTTTGACTACCTATGAGAGTTACCCATCTCTTCTCTGAGCCTCAGTTTCCTAACAGATAAAGTGCCTATGAGATTTTCTCTACCAACATCACAGACGTGTGGCGAGGGTCAAATGAAAATGCTTTATAAAGTATGTGCTGATCACATTAATGGTCCACAGACCATAAGAAGCTAGAGTAAGCTCATTTTCAGAGCAAGAGTGAAGGAGCTATTAAGACTAGGGGTCCAGAAGCCAAATGGTGAAAAAATGAGATAGCTTACAGATGGCAAATGAGCAGACAGGAACAAAGTCCAGCCTCTGGCAGGAGCATAGCCTAGTCTGCAGCTATTTTGAGGATCCTTGAAAGCCTCAAGAGTGACATCTAAAAACTGCAACATCCACTTCTAGTCTTTGATAAGAAACTTCTATCACCAAAGAAAAATGTATACTCTTTCTATGTTTTTCAAATCCTATTAAATAGATCTTCCTATTTACTTAACCTAATCTACTTTGTTTAAAGTACAAAAGTTCCCTTTCAGTGAATACTAGGATCTCATGGTGGACTTTGGTTAAGAGCCTATTTTTACCAGTCACTTCTTGCAGCTACAGCATAAGGAATGGGAATACTTGAACTTCAGTAGACTAAATTCAAGCCCTAGCGCTCTCATTCATTAACTCTCTATTCCTGGGTGAGTTGCTTAAATTTTGTGACTCTCAATTTCAAGAGGTCTTTGTAAGGTGAATCATTAACCTCTATCTCAGTTCAGAGGCCTTCAAGTTATTTATATTGTGTCTCCTCACCCCCATCCAGTACATGTACATAGGTTTTCCTTTGGGCTTACAGATACCTCAGAGATATATGTCTATGGATTGTTGGGGTGGAGGGAGTATGTGTCCAACAGGATATTGCAAAAGCATTTGACATATCCTAGCCTCAGTTCTACTAGGCAGTCAGTGAATGAGGTACTCATACTTTCTAAAGTCTTAGATGGCATCTGCAGAAATAAGAGTTTAAAGTTTGAGTTGCTGGAGGTCTCCTTCCAAAAAAGAGTAATGGACCACCATAAGGATCTCAAATCCCTCTATTACATGATCTGTCTCTCTACTGCTAATGGGTTTTAATATGTTCTTGAGGAGAGGTGAGCCAGGTGACTGGCCAAGAATCTGAATTTATTATTCTTTATTTATAATTTAAAAACATCAATTGGAACTAAAGCTTTCTTCCTTATGTGCTCTAGTTTAGCATTCATCAGTCTACCAAAAATTAACATAGCGTATATGTGTGTGTGTGTGTGTGTGTGTGTGAGAGAGAGAGAGAGAGATACATGCATGTATGTGTATTTAGCAGTCTCTCTGTCCACAGGCCAAATACTTGGCATAATTGACCACTGTATTCCCAGCATCTAGCTCCAGATCTAACACAACACAGTGTCTACTGAATTCTTGAATGTGTTTAAGTAAGGGATAGGTTTGCTTGTGGATCTCTAAATGCTTTTCTATTATTTGCTTTAATATTGGAGAAAAGGGATACTCATATTCCCCAAGATCTTAGCTGGTTCTACATGAATAAGACTTTACAGCTTGTGCTGTTCTGGAGATGTTCTTTCCTGTGAGTCCCCACTAGCTAGAGCAAGGGTCCCAGGTAGTCCTTTTATACAGGACCTCTCTTGGAAAAGCCTTGGGGATGAGGTTTGGTTTCATTTGGAATATTTGTGGCCCCAGAGAATGTAAATTTTGCCTAGTTTGATTTCTCTAGTACATCACTATCTCCACTGTGAATTGCCTTTGGGTGATGATACATTCCAGGAAAACAGAAAATGCCAGCCAACTGGTACAAGTTCAAGTTCTGCCTTCACTCCTTTGTCTATCTTAGTCTTATTGTCTGTATAATGAGAGCCTTATCCTTGTCTCCCTTGAGATTGTTCTGAGGACCTAGTAAGATAATGGTTGGGAAATAGTCTTGTGGCAAGGGGCTACAATATGAAAGCAGTAATACCGAACATGAATGGTGACTAAAATAATTCCAGAAAAGGAAATGTTGAAAACATTTGATTCCATAATGCCTGACTGTTAAGCTATTCTGTTCAAACACAGTTCTTAAAAAACCTGGGTGATTAATGCTCTAAAATTCTGTGGTGATGAAATTTTCTGAGTGATGCCCAGCAAGAGCTACATAGCCTTTGGCCCTGGGAGATAGCCCTACACATAGATCAAGGTAACAGACATTTATTTCATTGAACTTCAACATGCAAAGTCCATTCTTGGCTTGATGAGATTTAGCTTTATATAGATCAGGAAAAAAAAATCCCAAGGCTTACATTTTTGTCATTAAATATTAAGCATACTTTGTCCACATCTCCATCACATTGAATTATGGTGAGTTCTGCATAAGCCCATCTCCCCTTCAAGACTGGAAACTATTTAAGGGATAGTACGGGGCTTATTTCAAGATTTTGTTTTATGTCTAGCATAGTATCTGGCACATAGTAAAGGCTCTATGAATGTTTATTGAATGACTGGCAAACATTTCATGAATGTTTATTGAATGCCTGTCAAAATCTTTACCAGCAATGTTTTGCTTTTAATTTTTCAGTTGTTTTTTCTTTTGTCAGTTAACTTGTCTTAGTTACTTTTAGCCACCTCATGATATTCTTAGAGAACTTTAGATATGGTTTGATTTTTGCCATCAACCTTGCTAATCCTGAGAAATGGCCTAATGGTTCTATTACGGTATGGAATGCAGATACATGTGCCCTTTGGATCTCTGTGTTTGTTGGTGGTGTTGTTGTTGTTGTGTTTGAAGGCTTTTCTGATTAATGAGTCCACCCTTTCAGCCTAGCAGGAAGTGTGCCCTAAGACTATACTGCCACCAGGCCTGAGGCCCAGCCTAGTCACTGATTTGACAGCAAATCCTTCTTCTTCCCTCGGTGCTCATCTGCATCTCAAACCCCAAACCTACATGACAGTCCTGGGACAGCCTCTGCTCCATGTTCTCTCTGATGGTCCGATTCAGCTTCATCTTAAGTACATAATTATCTCTGTGTATTCCACCCAATACCTTAGTCACATTTTCTTTTTACTCATGAGTTTTTTTTGGCTTGGAGTCCATAGCCCTCTGCTCCATACAGGTTTTGGATATCTCAGTGGAGCTAAGTATGTTAAGAATTCATATAGATGCTTCACAATCTGAATCCTAGCTCTCCTAAGTTCTGGGTAATTTCCAGGTTTGAAAGTTAAAGCTGGCCAGGTGTCGTGATTCATGCTTGCATTCCCAGCGCTTTGGGACGCCGAGGTGGGCAGATCACCTGAGGTAAGGAGTTTGAGATCAGCCTGGCCAACATGGAGAAATCCCGTCTCTACTAAAAATATAAAAATTAGCTGGGTGTGGTGGTGCACACCTGTAATCCCAGCTACTCAGGAGGCTGAGACAGGAGAATAACTTGAACACAGGAGGCAGAGGTTGCAGTGAGCCAAGATTATGCCACTGAACTCCAGCTTGGGCAACAAAAAAGACTCTATTTAAAAAACAAAAAACAAAAACAGTTAAAGCTGGAATTCCTTAATTTGGCAAAGGAGGCCTTCAGGATATGATCCCAAACTACCCTTCTGGTTTTATCTCCTTCAATTGCCACTTCAGTGCAACTGAATCATTTTTCATTCCCTGATTACTCCTTTTGCTTTCATACATGTAGCTATATTGTTTTTTGTCTTCAGGATTCTTTCTTGTCATTCAGACATTCTCTTGTGTTTTAAAACCGGTTTACATTGCAGGTCCCCTCCTCTTTAAAGACTTCCCTGCCATCTCCAACAGTCTCTCTTCTTTCCCTTTCCCTTTTTTTCTTTTCTGAATTCTTCTTGAATTGTTTGTGTATATCACTTATCAGAAAGAACCGAAACCATACTGTCAAATGCTTGTTTTTGCCACTAGACTTGTGGCTTCCTGGAGCCAGGCAAGAAAGCTTTTTTATCTTTATTTCTCCAGGACCTAGCACAGAGCCTAGTTCATAGCTGTTGCCCATTGTGTGTTTTCTGAAGTAACCACATTTGAAAGGATCCAGGAGTATCTCAGATTGTACCCTCAAAAGACTGTCATGATGACTATGGAATTGCCAGGATCTCTAATTAAACTGTCAATGCTCACCATCTTTAATAAGCAGTTTTGCTAGAATCTGGGATAAATTAACACATCCAGGAGAGAAAATCTATTTCTCCTGGGTGATCTAATCCTGAGGCCGCCCTCCCTATCCACCCAGCAACTTATTACTTGACATGTCGTAAACAGACTCCAACTGGGAATCCAGTTTTAGAAGCCCTGGTGCTCTAGCATAGGAAGAAAGGGGTTGTAGGAAAAAAAATTTTAAGTGTGTCTTGGATTCTGTTTTCTCAAGGGGCTTTCTATTGCCTTCATTAGGTGGAGATTCGCAAAGAAACCAAAAGGTCAGTAAAAAATTCTCAGCCCACACTACTTTCTGACCTTTTATTTAGGCAAGTCTTATCTTTGTTTGTCTCTTATCCACAAAAACAGGGATAACACTCCATCCAGAAACTTCATTTAGAGCTTCGGACTCCCAGTTGTATGAAACTGTTATTTGTCTTTTTGCGTCTTATTTAAGGGGCAGGTCTCTAGGAGCCAAGGGCTTGTGAGTTTACACCTCATATTCCTGCCTAGCGTGGATGTTGACAGCCTCAGCAGAACTCTTTCTAAATGGTCAGGAAAAGTTCTGACCAACAGCCCTGAACAGAGCATCCTTGACCTCTTTGTTTCTCAGGGTATACACCACAGGGTTCAGTAGTGGGGTGATGACAGTGTAGGTCACTGAGATCAGCTGGTCCTGATCTCTGGTGTTCTCTGATTTGGGCTTGAGGTAGGCAATGGAGGCACAGCCGTAGTGGACAATGACCACAGTGAGGTGGGAGGCACAAGTGGCAAAAGCTTTCTTCCGGCCCTCAGCTGAAGCAATCTTGAGGATTGTAGAGATAATAAGAACATAAGAAATGAAAACCAGACCCATAGGTACAATGAGCACTAACACACTGATAATCGAAGTCAGGATTTCATTGACAGTGGTGTCAATGCAGGAGAGCTTCATCACAGGTCGGATGTCACAGAAGAAGTGGGGCACCTTTCTAGCACAGAAGGGTAATCGGAATACAGATGTCACTTGTGTTATTGCTATGATCAGCCCAATGCTGCAGGCCCCCACAACAAGCTGGGTACACACCCTCTTGTTCATAATAACCATATATCTCAGGGGGTTGCAGATGGCCACATAGCGGTCATATCCCATTGCTGTGAGCAGGAAGCAGTTAGTGATGCCAAAGATTACGAAAAAGAACATCTGCATGGCACAACCTGCTAATGATATGGGCTGGCTCATACCTACAAGGCTAGAGAGCATCCTTGGGAGAACGACCAGTGTGTATACAGTCTCTGAAATGGACAGCATGCTCAGGAAGAAGTACATGGGTGTTTGAAGATGATGATCAATTCGGATGATGGTCACGATGATGATATTGCCTGCTAGGGTTAAGATGTATAGAGCAAGAAACACCCCAAATAGGGTGATCTGCTGCTCATGAAAGCTGGAGAAACCTTGGAAAACAAAGTCAGTGATGAGAGTAAAGTTTTCTCTCTTCATTGATTGGTTACCAGATCTGAAACATAAAAGCATAAAAGTCACATCATCTCAGTAAAGCAGTGAAAGCACATTTCTGAAATTGATTGAAGTTCAATAGCTCTCAGCTATAAATCTGGGGATATATTTACTAGTGGATTAAGTTAATCCCTGCGTTTACTTATCTTTACTTAAAATATTTTTACTCTCTGACCATCTGTTATAATTTTCTATGCATCCCAGAATCATGTAGTCTCACTTTATTACTATATAACCATGCATACTCCTACTTCACTTCTTCCCTTCATCCCTGACATCTGGAATGGCTCATCTTTTTCTCCTCTTATTTCTTTCCTACTCTTCAGAGAGCAGTGCACATTTTCAGCCTTTTATAAAGCTATATTACACTCAGAGGTTCTCACGTTTATTTGGATTATTTTTACCCCATCATTGTTGCCTCACCTCACACAAACACTCAGCAACTTTATAACACCTTTTACATCTTTTCATATTTCACTAGCTCCAAATTATGCATGGATTGGGTGCTTGGAAACAATTTCTTTAGGGATGGACTAGCGACATCTTTTCTTTCAAGACTATGAATCATCCCTCTTGTACATCCTTTAAGAAGTAGAAGCAAAGTACAAAGGTTCATCTTGTCTTCAAGAAGAAAAAGGCAAAGCTTAGCCAACCACCGCCCTCTCCCCACTTCTGTCTGAGTGATGGAAGTCTGCTGACAGTTCACAACACTGATTCACATATGCTACATCTTTACCTTCCCTAAACTAGAAGGCAAATTTATAGCCAATACAGCTTTGTAAGTAAGCCTACACCCACTCTGCAGAGATAAACAATTGTATCAGGAAAGATACAGCAAATTTAAGTGTCCCTCACCTAAAGCAAAAGCAGACCCTGAATATAAAAAAACAGCTACACCATAGATACATCACTTTGTTGAAGGAAGGGGATCAGTTCAATTTATGTAATATTTCATATTTTTATCTCTTTAAACAGTAAGCTTCTGTAGGGTATTTAAATTATATTCTGATTTGCTTATGCATATTCAGAAAGAGAATTTTTGCATAAAGTAAATCACATCAATGATGAAGGGTAGTACGCATGGAGACTTTCTTCAAGTTCATAAAAATCTATTTAAAAGAAGTTGATGACCAGCTGTTAATCATTTACACTAAGAATGCTAAAAAGAAAGTAAAGCTGCAATAGAGAATATTTTCCAACAAAGAAAATCATTTGATACTAAAATATATATCTAAAGACATTTGTCTTCTGTGAGGCTTCTGAACAAAAGCTATGCAGTAGTCCACCCACACAGTGGTATGGCACCTCTGTGGTGAAATCAGAAGTTCCTGGCAGAGTTTTTAACTGTTATAATAGTGAGCACAGAAGCTGTTGGCCATTCACGATGTGAAATGTCCTGCAATACTTGTGGTGGTTCTGCCCAAGGAAGAATTGCCCTATTCCAAATACCAATAGAGTTCCTATTGAGGAACACATGGCTAAAATATAATCTGATCTGACTGAAACTTGTTTGTCTTGAGGTAGAAGAATGGCTATTATGATCTGGTTAGCATCCTCCCCACTCTTGGAAGCCTACAATTCTTCAAATGAAATAGAAGGAAAGAAGAGCAAATATAGCTTATGAAGACTTGTCCAGCTGTGATAGGAGCTGACAATCAAGTCAGCCATAGGTAATGAGCCCCATTTCAGTCCTTTTTCCAAAGAACACTCGCATGACTCTGCCTAGCACTGATGTACAACAGGAGAGCTGGGCTGGAGGAGGCTGAGGAGTAAAGATTGAAATGTCAGGCTCCCTTGGCCACAATGGATAGGCACAGGGTAAGCAAGGTGAGCAAGGTGACCAAGAGGGCTACAGCAGGACCTGAGAATGAACAGGCAGAGGATAAACACACTCTACTAGGAATGTAGTCAGGTTTAAGAGTCACAGGCATTCTTGACAACCCCTTTGTGTGGAAGTCTTTGAAGCCAGAGAAGATGCTCTCCCAGGATCAGGCAGCTGGGCTTCTGGGGGCCACTCCCTGAAGATATTCTGAGAATCACCCTGGGGCTGGGAGGATGCAGATAACAGGTACCTGGAGGTCTCATTATGTGTGAGACTCATTTACTCAATTCCAGCCTTGTGCCTGGGGAGGCTGGGGAAAGTTTTTGCTTCAAATTGAAACAGTATTCAAGGAAGCTGGTTTATTTAGTTGAGTTTTGTTTGAATAAGCACATTGTGAGTCTGTATATGCACATGTGGTTTATTTATTTTTTACCGATGGGCCTTAGAAATCCATATTCACACACCTAGGCAGCTCAGCCTTAGAGCCATTCCACCTTGGATTTCAGGAAGTTTAGGGCCTTTTGCTTATAGGCAGGAACTCTAGTATAAGAATCTAGTTTTGTTTTTGGATTAAAAGTATTTAAATATAGTCATCATTCTGCAGAAGGCAGTTCATGCTGCCTGTTTTTGCCCTGTGGCATTCAGTACTGGAAGTACACCATCTTTAGATCCAAAGATTATCTCTTGGAGGCTAGGAAACAGAAATTAGCTTTTAAACACTGTTCTCTTTACCCAGAATTTTCTTCCCTTTGTTTGGTAAGCTTCTAGTTGTCTGTCAGGACCCAACTCCAAATTTACTTCTCACTGAATACTTTCCATGAGTTGTTCATTATTTCTTTAACAATTTCTTAGTCTCCCATGTGATATTTATCTGTGCCCATTCATTCTTTAAGCACTTAGCATATGTCAGTCCCTTTGCTAGTTGCTGGAAATACAGAAATGGATGAGGTGCTACACCAGCTCTTGAGGAGCTCACGGTTTAGTTGCAGGTGATGGACAATCATTATAACATGAAATATAACTGTAAGTGAGACAGGAAGGAGACAGTCCTTTATTAGACTCAGGTTGATTATGGAAAATTACATTGTGTGGGTAAAGTGAGAACCGATTACAAGAGAGTATTTGAATGTATCACTTATAAGAGCCTCTCAAGTGATTCTCACTTACCTCTCCTGTTCTTGGACTTTAAAGTTCCTTAGCAACTGGCATCTTAAGGAAATGATTCTTTTTTTTTTTTTTTTAAACCACTAACAATTGTATGTCCTCTTCCGGTCTTTCTGGTGATTTTGCTTCCTTGTTGAAAAAAAATAAAACATACTCTGCACTGGGATTTGGTATATTGA
>NW_016107628.1:1248363-1313363 GCF_001604975.1 Cebus imitator
AAAAAAAAAAAAAAGGAAGAAAAACCAGGTAGGCTGCTGAAGTGACAGAGATCATTGAGATTGATCTAGAAGGGTGGCAATTGGCCCAGAGGGGAGGGACAGATGTGAGAGCCATTTGAGGCAAATCAATAGGGCTTGTAACTGAATCTATGTGTGGATCAAAGGAAAGGAAAGAGCCAATAATTTCATAAACTGCTTTCATCAGGTTCATTCATGCCAACTCTCTGATTATTCATAAATATACATAGCTTCTTCTTGTAACAGATGAATCAAAGAAAATGATCTCCATATTAACGGTACCTGATTAGATACCATTGGTGGCTATGAGATCTTAACAGGAAAAGAGTGCAATTGGGCAGAAGAGCTCAAGGTTTTACAATGCTATTGCCTTGGGACAAATTAGGAAGATCGTAGAAATGGGGAACTGGGTTGATGATATAAAAATGTGGTATCTGGCAAAAAGGACAGGTATTCTACTTCAGCAGCAACTAATATTGATTGAACACGTTCACAGATTTTTGTCTCACATAAACCTCCAAATAGCCCTCTGGAGTCAGTAGCAGTATCCCATTTTACAGATTAGAGACGTACAGGAAGTACAGTCTGCCACCAACAGCAAATATATTGGGAATTTATGCTAGAAAAAAATCAACACTTGCAGTGTGACTATAGAAACAAAGCTGGCAAAACAGCCAAAAGAATCTGCTGTAAAATCCTCTAGTTTAGCAGACGGCTTTATTTGGGGACCAGATTCCAGTAGTTCTTATTATAGTTTGTTTATGGCATTCAATTCGGTTTAGGATCCTGGGTCTACACCTCTAAGGTGGCTTTGGAATTGTCAATGAAGGTCTTTCAGAGCCCCGAAAAGTGCTCACAGCAGGTTTAAGGGAGGTTTCTGAAGTTATGTCTACTCCCACACTGTCTTCCACACTATTTCTGTCACATAGAGCTGGAGCGTCCAAACTGTCTGTGTATGAAAACTCCTTTTTTACGTTCAAATATTTCATGGATCTCCAAATTGATGCTATTTGGATAAAAATAGTGGTTGTACTATTTGTACCTATTGATAAGAAAAATAAGTTCTGAAAAGGAGAACTGTGAATTAGTAATTAGTGGTTTCAAATGAATTATGATACTTATAAAAATACTTGCAGTATTTATTTAGACTGTGTCTGAAAACTGATGTACACAGGAACCCTGGGACTTCTTGCAGGGACTCTGAGGCAACTAGGAGAGAAGAGGAAATGATGTTGTGAGATGTATTTGGCAGGTCAGTAAGGAGGGCATAAATAAAGACAACCTGGAGGATAAATGCAGACAGCTACTTAGTGGTTTATTAACCATGAAAAGAACATTCAGAGTGAAGTCTGAGTGATTGCCCCATAGATATAGATACCACCTTGCTTAGGTCTGTTTCCACATAAGCAGAGCCTGAAATAAGGTCCTGGGTATATCCAGGAAGTAATACTTGGAAGTCCCTGGGAGAATAGTTTCCTTTCACTGGAACATAGGATCAGGGACTATAGGAGAAGCCCATTTGCAAAGTCAAGAACTCTTGGGTAAAAGCGAATTCTATTGACAAAGAACAAATAAGAACCCTGTTGTTAAGCTAGGGCTCTGTGTCATAGCAAGGGTGACTTAATGTGGACCTCAGAGTGACCTAGGGAGCAATATGTGTGGAGAGTGGTGGTGGGGAAGGCACTGATAGCTTCCCATGTGCCAGGGAATGGTATGCCCATAACATTGTTGACTTCTCACAGTAACCCTGGGGGTTGATATTGTCAGCTTCACTGTGCAGGTAGGAAACAAAAACCAGGGAGGTTAAATATCATAACAGGACACATGCTTGTAATGGTGGACCTGTGACTGGGAATGCATGCCTCTCTATTCAAAGCTGGTACTCTGTCTACAGTATCATACTGTTTGAGTATCTCCTACTCAAGGTGATTTATTCTTGGAGGGGAGGGGTCAGGGTAAACAATAACTATGGGAAAGAAGATAGGTTCAGAAGTTGGTAATCTGATGGGTCCCAAGACCTGTCATTCTTTAGTAGTTGTTGGCCTAGACTTTCTTTCCTATTTTCCTCTTGAGGGTTGTGCTGAGTGAAAAAGTGATGCACCAAGGTATTTTAGGAATAAAGTGTATTACAATACACTATTTCTGAACTTCCAGCTGATTCCAAAGTCCAAAGACATCGCAAATAGGATCTGAGATATGTATAAATCCACAATTTGGGATGAGGTAGGGGCTTCTCCTTTTCCTAGAAGTATGGAGTAGTATAATTTAGTTGTTATAGAGAAGAAAGCTGGTTAAAATGAACATCATGAGCTTATAATGCAACTACAGACTTCAGGTCTGGGTTGCATGTGCCTAAGTCCTGCTTCTGCCTTGAGGAATTAGCTTATTTCAGGTCTCAGTTTCCTCATCCATAAAATAAGAATAATAAAATATCTATCTCATAGATTTATAATGAAGATTAAATGAATAACATACTTAAAATAATGGCTACTATCTAGGATACATTCAATAAATGTACCAAAAGGAGATGTCACAAGGGGGGAAACAGCCTGAAAGTGTTAAAATAATAAAAACAATGGAGAAGAGCTGCCTTCTAATTGTATTTTGTCTGCTCACAGCAGTCTTTCTTTCTTTTTCTTTCCTTCTTCCTTCTTTGTTTTAATAAATATCTAACGTCTACTGTGCACCAGGCACTGTTCTAAGTGCAACAGATGCAAAAAGAGCACTCACGGTGAAGTCTGAGTAATTGCCCCGTAGACATAGACACCACCTTGCTTAGGTCAGGTTCCACAGAAGCAGAGCTAAAATAAGATCCTGGGTACAGTGGCTGAGTGAGTGGCCTCAGAGGAAAGGGAGTAAGAGAAGCAGGATGGGGCAAGGGAATCACTGTGCAAGAACATAGTCTCAGCCTGATCTAATGGGAGGAGCTAGAATCTTGCCCTAGAGTTGGTCCCACCTTTGGGCAAAGCGGGGAGGCCTTCTGTACCCTCTGTGTCATTCATGCAGTCAGGCTCAGCTTACATAAACTCCTGTGATATGATAGAATATATTCTTCCTATTCTCCCTGCTGGTTTATAATACCTTATGCCAAGAGTAACAGGAATAATGTCCAACATCATAGTGCAGTGCATGGATATGCTTCATCTTATTTGACTTTCATCAAGCTTGGTAAACCCATATATCTGGCTTGGCAAATCCATCTATTTCTTTTTTCATTATTTTTCTTCCCTGTTTCAATCTATTCCTCTCCTTCCTAGATCAGCCACCTGGTGCTCTCATACTATCTCTCATCTTATTGGCCCCTCACTGTGACACCTCACCAAACTCTTTTTCTTTGACTGTTATTGAACTGAGCAGCACCTAAGAGAGAGGCTTTCTGCCCAAAGCTCTGAGCAGGGCATCCTTGACCTCTTTGTTCCTCAGGCTGTATACAACAGGGTTCAGCAGGGGAGTGATAACAGTGTATGACACAGAGATAAGTCTGTCCTGCAGGGAATTTTGGGATTTGGGTTTTAGATAGATGAAAGAGGTACAGCCATAGTGGACAATGACCACTGTGAGGTGTGAGGCACAAGTGGCAAAGGCCTTTCTTCGGCCCTCAGCTGATGCAATCTTGAGGATAGTGGTGACAATTAGGACATAGGAGATGAAGATCAAGACCATGGGCAGAACAAGGACACAGAGACTGATGAGCAAAGTAATAAACTCTTTGATAGCAGTGTCTGCACAGGCGAGCTTCATTATGGGCCGGATATCGCAAAAGAAGTGAGAGATGAGATTAGCGTCACAGAAGGGAAGGCTGAATACAGAAGACACCTGAATGATAGCGGTGCTCAGGCCAATGCTCCAGGATCCACTGGCCAGTTTTATACAAGCCTTTTTGTCCATGATGACCGAATACCGTAGGGGGTTACAGATAGCCACATAGCGGTCATACCCCATGGCAGGAAGCAGTTATTTACACCAAAATGAGATAGAAGAAGAGCTGAGTGGCACAGTTTTGGATGGAGATGGTTTGTTGAGGGCTGAGGAGACTGGACAGCATTTGGGGGATGATGGCCACAGTATAACAGGTCTCAGAAATGGACAGCACACTCAGGAAGAAGTACATGGGCGTGTGAAGTTGATGGTGAAGGTGGATAACTGTCAAGATGATAGCATTGCTGGCAAGGGTCGATAGGTACAAGAGCAAAAAGGCCATAAATAGGATGAGTCTGTGATGCCAATCAAACATGGAGAAACCTTCCAATGTAAACTCTGTCACAGCTGTGAAATTGGGCTTTGGCATTGAGGACAATCTGAGTGTGAAAGAGACGAAGTGGGAAGGTTGAACATCCACCCTGGAAACAGCAGGCTGGTCCAGGATCATCATCAACCATGTGCAGGCACTGAAATGGGGTGTAGCTCTGGTTTCAGATACTCTTAACATTCAGACACAGGCAAGTGCTGAAAGACCCATCAAGGTTCTCTGGACGCTGGCACTGGGGGACACATGTAGTGTGTAGGTTGACAGGAAGTAAGTATGTAAAGGGAGTACAGATGCCCCTCAACGTATGATGAGGTTACATCCTGATAAACCCATCATATGTTGAAAATATCACATTAAAAATGCATTTAATACACCTGACTGAACATCATAGCTTACCCTAGCCTACCTTAAACATGCTGAGCACACTTGTGTTAGCCTACAACTGGGCAAATCATCTAACACAAAGTCCATTTTATAATGAAGTGTTGAATATCACATGTAATTTTTGAATATTGTACTAAAAGTGAAAAACCAAATGGCTGTCTAGGTACTTGAGGTTTAATTTCTTCTGCATGCATATCACTCTCACACTATCATAAAGTCAGAGACTGTATGTATTGGAAACCCCTAACTGGCTTGACTAGAAGTCAATGTAGACCAGAGAAAGCAATGAATATGTGTTCCCAGCACTGAAACTCTACTCAGATTTACCTGGGTTTAAGTCAGCAATGGCACATTGCTTGTCAGAGGCGAATGTGAAAGGATATACCTAAAGAGTGAATGAGTTCAAGCCAAGGACAGATCGCTGGGTGAGGCACGTTCCTGGGAAGTCAAGAGAGGACCATTCTATGTCCCAGGACACTGGAGTCCCTCTCTCCAAATCCTGCTCCAACTCTATTCAGAAGGGCTTCCATTTGGTGAGTCAGGGTAGAAAGCACTGCCTTCTCTCAAGGTTCAGATTCACAGTGGCCAGTGTCTAGAATAAGAAAGTGAGAGGAGACACTCCTTTTCTGCCAGTCCAGCGTCTGTGGTGTGCAGCCACCTCTCTTTTCAGTCCCGTTTTTTTCCCATAGCCCCAAGTTTCATGTGTTTAATACGCAAGTCTCCTTGTTCCATGTGGAGGGTAGTTTCTGCTTCTATTTTTTGGTCTTTAAACACAATAAATGTTCAGAACAACAGTTTTTTTTTATAGATTTGAAATACTAGTAACTATAAGACAACAGCAATGAAAACAACAAAATATTTAAGTTTATGGTAATCTCTGGCTTTAACCCCAGTGTAAATGGAGGCATGCCTGATTTTCTTTGCTCGTTTCATTTGTCTCCATTTGCTCATCTATAAAATAGAATAATAATATCTACTTCACAGTGTTGCTATGGAGATCATATGAATTACTGTATGTAAATTGCCAAGTGCAGTTCCTAATACATAACAGGCAAACACTACATTAAATTTCTACTTTCCTCTCTTCATCTGTCCTTCCCATCCCCACTCCCCATAACTCTGGGTTCTACTTGTATGCTTGGCCACCCAAGCATGCGCACATGTGCACACACACACACACACACACACACACGCATGCATGCACACACACACACACATACACCTACATTTGCTTGCTCTCTTTATTGTTTTTCATGTTCATGGATGGTTGTTGTCATTAATTTCTTCAATCCCTATTGGAAAGTCCAGTCTTTATTTTCCATACCCACTTCCCTTCCAATTCTAGATTTTGAAATGTACAGGCATTGGGGGCGGGGTAGTCTAGAGTTAAATACCTCTGTGATCAAACCCCAGCCCCACTTAGTAATATATGACCTTGGAAACAGTTCTCACCTCTTTAGGCCTCAATTTCTTCCCTTGTAAAATGAAGACTGTGCTAATATCTATCTCAGAGACTGCTATGAAGAGCTGAGCGGCACAGTCTGGAGGAAAATGGTTTGTTGAGGGCTGAGGAAAATGGACAGCATTTCAATGAGAATATCCTGGATAAGGCATTTAGCCTTTGGAAGCTCTGCCTGTGATTCTTTAAGGCTGTTACCCAGATTATCCGTTCTGGGTGATTTTTTTTTTCAGTATTTATGCTTTTTGATTCCTAATTTTTGTGATGCAGCTGTATATTCACTCTTTCCACTTGATAATAATCTCAGGAGATAAAAGAGAGAGATGAGGGTCATAAGGTTATGAAATGAGAGTCATGAGGTCACATTTAGTTACATAACAAGAATTCCTGCATCATCAAGTCCATAAATGTGACTTACATATCACTGGGCAGGGCAGAGGCTTATTCAGGATTCAGGAGAGTGAGGCTTGAAACCAGAATTTCCAGGACTCCCATTGTACTGTGGCAGACATAGCACACAGAATCTTCTGAAGGGGAGGACTAGAAGTAAAACAGAACCCACCAGGATCTTTCAGTTAATGTATCTCCCTGATCAGTCAGATCTGGGAGTAACAGACATACAGAAAGCAGCACCAGGGTCTCCTGTGCCTCCCCATTATCCTGTCTCTTTAAGTCTGGATTGCTGGCTGCCAGAGAGGACCATTCTCCTGTGCCCCAGGACTCTGGGGTCCCTCTCCCCAAAACCCCAATGACTGTCATAATAGCATAATCCAAACACCCCAATGTCTGGGGATCTCATTATAAAAGTGGCTCATCAACATTCACACAGACACTACTTAGACAATCTTGGTTTTCCCACACAGACAAGTCTTTGCATCAGCATATGGTCCTTCATTACTCTGTGGTTGAAGAGGACCTCATGTCCCACGATCACATTATAGGGAGGGCCTCAGAACCCATCATGTTTAGGGATGCAGCTTTATGAGACAAATCACTCACACTCCAGGGTCTCTCTGTTCTAACGGCTGGAGGATCTACCTCTGAGGTCTCTTTAATTTGAATGTTGTGGGAACCGTGACTAATTCATTCACTGATTTCTTCAACAAATACTTATAGAATGTTTCTCGCATGCTAAGTACATGGAATACAGAATAAACTGGGAAACTTACACCTGTAGTGCAAGCTGGTTTTGCCTGCTTGGCAGTACCTGGTTATCCCTGTGTATTACCCACAAAAAGCTGAGCACCTTCTCCTTGAGGAAGGTCAAAAGGAAGACCTTTATTGAAGTAATTTCTGTAGCCCCCTCTTTCTCTCTCCCAGCACTTAGTCAATCAACCGACCCATCCTTGCTTTCCTTTTAGAAAGTGGGCGTAAGATGGGCCTTTCTGAAGGTTGGAAGAGAATTGGATGTCAGATCCCCTAGGATATCCTAAGGCTTGGGCTCTTCAGTAATTCCTAGTTCTTGTGCCCAGTTTGTACCTTTCTCTTAGAGATTCAAAAAATGGAAAGGATTTCCTTTCTAAGTACCAGCATACTGAGAAATAAATATTTGAAAGCAGGACAATTTATCGTAGTGTCTTTGACAAGCCAAGTAAGCTGGGAGAGATTGACAAGCATGAAAGAGTTGCCAGGCCTTCAGTTCAATTCCACATAATCTCTGTTAAGGCCCTCAAACATTTACCCAACAGAAACTGGAAATACTTGAGCTCATCAGCTATTAAGATCCAAAGTCCCACAGCCAAGAGATCAATTTATAGTGTATTTATCATTGCTTGAGAATGGCCAATGCATAACTTCGTTAGGACTCTTTGAAATCCTTTAGGGAGCAGCTGAAGGAAGCCTTAAAGTTGGGCAGCAAGTCTTATCAAGACCTTGAAATAATCAGTCTTGGGCCTTTTTTGTCAATATCTCTTCTTTATAGTTCTCCTGGTAGCTATTTAAATATGTAGCTCTTTGAAATTAGAAATAGAATGGAATTGAAACCTATGAGAAAGAAAACGAAGCCCCAATACTGAAATAATAAACAGGAAAGTTACTGATGTTTAAAAATATAAGTTTTACTGTGTGTTTATCTGAAAAAGATGGGTTTTAGGGAAAAAGGCTAAGAAAATCTAGGGTGAATGTAGGTTTTTTTCTGAAAAAGGAGAAAAAATATATATATTATCTGCACATTTTGACAATTTTGTCTTTCCTGATTTTTATCTCGCTTATTTATTTCTCTTCACATTGCATTTGATTATCAAACATATTCAATACTAGCAGTTATAGAGGCATTTTTGTCTTTTTTCAGATTTAAATTTAAATGTTTTTCATGTTTCATTCATTATTAAACATGATGCTTGCTATAGGTCTCTGGCAGATATAAGGAAGTTCCCTTCTATTCCTGGTTTGTTTGCAAGTTTATCATAAATGGTCTGTTAAATTTTCAGCTAGTCCCTTTTCTGTATTCATTGATATAGTCATATGCTTTTTATTCTTTAAGTTGTTAGGGGTGAATTACATTAATAGAGTTTTAAAATATTGGCTTATTCTTACGTTTTTAAGGAAATCCCTACTTGATCTCTCTATATACTGCTGAATTCAGTTTACTATTTTTTCATCTATCCATTATTGGCTGATAATTATCTTTTTCTACTTGGCTATATTTGGCACCATAGATTTACAATAAACAGCCTTTTTAAATGCTGGCTAAATCTCACACCTTTCTATCCTCTGAGCATGATGGGTTTTGTGTCTTTGTTTTTTGAAAAGAGTAGGTTTTTCACTACTAGAATTTCCTTTTTTATGGGGTTTTTATTCTAGTCCATTTCTATTTCTTGTCTAACTACAGTAATATACCTTTTTCACCAAATTTATCCATTTTATATATCTTTTTATAATGAGCTAGTATAAAGTTGTTCGAAATATGCTTTTCTAAGTATTTTCTTCCTCTGTACCTGTCCTTGTATCCACTTGATGTTGTTTCTTATGTCTCTTTGATTTTTGCTGATCATGGTTGTTAAGGGTTTCGTTTCTAATTAATCTCTTCAATGATCCAAACTTAAAAAAATAAAATTTCTATTGTTTTAGTTTTCTTTAGTTTTGCATTTCAATTCATCATAATTATTGGTTTCCACTTTCTCTAGATTTGCTACTCATTTTCAAGAGTAATTTTGAATTTAAATATTCGTTTATTATTTCCAGTAAATACATAAAGCAGTTCTGTGAACTGCTTTGGATGCACCTCATTAGTTTTGTAGTCTTTTTGTGAAGCTGTAGTAGTATATATTTTTAATTTTATTTTTGTTTCTTCTTTAACTTAGTTTATTTAGATGCTCATGTTAATAGAATAAGCTTTATACACTTGCGTCGCTCTCTGCCACTCACTAACTACATAACCTTAGACACATTGCTTAATCTCTCTATGCTTCAATTTTATTTGTAAACTGGGAAGAATAATAGTGCTTACCTCAAACAGTGTTAGAGACTGAATGAGGAAATATTTCAAAGTGCTTAGAATAATGGCTAGCATACAAAAAGTGCTACATACGTGTTTATTAAATATCTATGATGTATATAGATCTTTGAAGAAGGCTAATGGAGAAGAGTTTGGCTACCTCTTTTTTGGTTGATTTCTTATTTTATTCCATTGTAGTTCATGGAAAAATATTTATATAATATCAATATTGAGACATCCTTTGGGATCAAAAGAGTGAACAATCTCTTTATAAAGGTTTGAGTTTTAGATTAGGCTAATTATTTCTACAACTCTTTTAAGTCCTATTAAACCATTGATTGTTTTGTTAGTTTCAAAAAAAAATGTGTTGTCTCCAGCTATGATTTTGTGTTTGTCAATTTCTCCTAGTAGTTTCATTAGTTTTTGCTTAGTACATTTTGAAACTAAGTTGTTAGGACCTTACACATTCATAAATGGAATATCTTCCTGATGAATTATTTTATCACGTTGTAAGTTCCTTAGTTGTTTTCACTTTAAATAATATCTTGTTTGTTATGAGTAACATTACATCAATTTTCTTTTTCTTTACATTTGCTTGAATACCATTTTCAGCCCTCTTTATTTTCCAACTTTTTGTCATTTTAATGTATATTTTAAAATATTGAAGCAGATTATTAAAATTCAGTCTGAGAGCCTCTCTGTTTCAGTTAAGTAACTTAATCCACTTACATTTATTGTAATTAAATAAATCTTTGAATACTATGTACATCATATTTTATAATTTTCATTTACTAGGTTTTCCTAATTTCTATTTGTCTCTTAGCCTTTGTTTTTTAAAAATTTTTTCCATTGTTCACTATAGAGTTAGACATCCACCATTTCTGTTTCTCCAGCAGTCATCCTTAATTTTTACAGTTCATTTTTGATAATCCATATATAGAATTTAAGATGTGAAAAAGCACTACATTATTTTAAAAGTTATTGTCCACGCATGATTCTTGCATTTGGAGGCAGCTATTTTCAGTTCTTTTACCTGTTTCTTATGTTATGCACCTTTATATTTCTGCTATATTATATAAAGTTTGCACCTAATGATATTTCTTGATTTCTAAATGTTAGGCATTATCTCGTGACTTCCTCGTTCATTTATAACACCATCTCTGTGTACATGAACACAAACACAGCCACATACTTCTGCTGTCATCCTTTCAGTAAAAATTAAATCTACGTTCAGAACATACAGTATTATGAAATGAACTTATTTTTCACAACTGAACCATGCAGCTTACTATAAGTGCATATCTCTTCCTTTGCAATTTTTTTCTTGCTAAATTTTGTAATTGAACTCTGTTATTAAGTTTTCAAGTACTTTAATCAATTCTCAAACTCTCCATCAGAACTATAAAATCTTTTTCTCTATAGGCACAGTTAGATACAGTCAAATACATGAGACAATCTCCTCAGGTCATATTTATTTATCTATGTAGCCTTTTGTTATTTAGTTTCTTTTTGGCCTAATGCCACCATTCTGACGTTCTTTACTCTCCTCCAATCTGGATTTGATTATTCTCTAGGACTGTTACAGGTTTATAGTGCTGGAGCTTTTTCTCACCAACATTCTGGGATTTTCTTGTCTCTCACCTATATGAGTTTCCCTGCTTCCCAGATCCCTCATTTTGATAGAGAACCTCTTCAATAATTATCTGAGAACAAGAACATGGGATATAAATTTTTTGAAATGTCCACTTCTCTAAAAATATGCTTATTGTATCTATATAGGTTATATTTTGTTGGGTATATTAATCTAGCATAGAAATAATTTTATATCACAATTTTGAAGGCATTGTTTCATTGTTTACCAATTTCTAGTGTAGTTGTTAAAAAGTCTAATTTCATTTGAAATCTCAGTCTTTTAATACGATGTGTTTTTCTCCCTTTCTTTGTCTGGAAACTGTTAGCATTTTTCCTTATTCCTTTTCAGTTTTGATATGACATGATGGTATCCTTCAATGTGTGTTCCTTTCTTATTTTCTTTCTTGCTATGTTAGCTACTCAATCTGGAAAGTTATATTCTTCGGTATTTTGAAACACTGTTTTCCTCGATATTGTTTCTCCTCTATTTTCTTGTTTGGAACTTATATTTGTTGGACATTGTACCTATTCTATCAATCTTCTCATTATTTTGTCTCTTATTCCCTAACTTTTTAATCTTTTTATTACATTTTCTAGCAGGCATCCTCAAAATTATCTTCCAATTTGTTAATTTATTATTGAAAGAAATTATCTTATTTTCCAAAGTTTTCTTTTTGTAGAAGGCTGTTTTCATTGACAGGCTTCATGGACACATCAAGTGCTTTCATCTCATTGAGGATATTAAGCACGTGTACATACACACCATACACACACACACACACACACACACACACACACGTATTTCAATATACATATATATGCTTATATATTTATATTATATATTTATGTATATTCACATATAATACATACTTAAATGTGTATATTTACATGTATGTATATACACATATACATATATGCATATTTACATATATTTTAATCACATATGTACATATATGTATATGTGCTTATTCACACATATGTAAATATTAAATTATTTCCTCTTTAATGCATTATCTCTTTTTTCCAGTTTTTTTAAAATTTTTTCTGTTTACTTGTTCCAGTGTGCCTTTTAATGTTAGAAACCACTTTGGCTGTTCATTCATATCTAATAAAAAAGCTCTAATAAGTCAATTGAAAGGTCTGGGTGTGTCTGTGTATAGACAGCAATAAAATGGCAAGTAGTTTTCATTGAAAAGCACCCAGATGTCAGTATCTATAAGTTTATTCTCTCAGGATTCTCCATTTTCCCAGGAAGAATTCTCTAATGTTCTTTATGGTGGTTGTAAACCTTGTTGCAAGAATTGTGGGAGTTGAAGGAGGAAAAGGAGACTAGAGGAAAGTCTCTCAGCATGGTTTGTAAAATTTTCTTAAGCTCTTCATTGTCTACACTCCACTTCCTCTCCAACTTTCAAACCTTTCTGGAAAATGTAAACCTGCTGTCTTTTATTTGAATATGAGAGGTACAGTGAGTTATTTTAGAAATGTGCAACACTGAGCTTAGGGAGAGTGAATCTACTGTAATATGCGGTATGCCTGCCTGCTCTTTGCTCCAGAGGGAGATACTATCTCTGTGTTCCAAGGCTGCTCCCTATACAAATATCTTTAAAATTATATGGATCAATGGGTCATCAGTGCCTGTCTTTAAAAGATGTGCAGAAATGCAAGAGGCACACAGAGAAATGTCACAGTCAATTCAAACATGTATACCAAAAGCTAAACGGGAAAGAAGATATATTGTGTGTGGCAGTGGGTAGGGTAAATATTGGCCTCTATAATAGAGTATAAGGCATTGGCATCACCTGTAGAAGAAAAGCAGCATGGCTTTTATAAGGGAGATATATTCTTTAAGAGGCTATATGAACCATCTGTTGTATAAAGAGAAAAAGACTGTATTTTTGGTTTCAAAAAATTGGAAAGGATTGAAATAGAAGAGGGGCTTCAAGATGGCTGACTAGATGCATCTGGTATTCACCTCTTCCATGGAGAGGAACCAAATTAGTGAGTATATAATTACTTTGAATAGCTCATTTAAGAGAGAACACTAGAATTCAACAGAGCAGTTATGGGAAGCACAAAAAGCAAGGAAGGAGAAGGAAGCAATGTAGTCTGTTCAGCTGGGATCTGCTGGCAGCCTGAAAAGGTTCCGTAATGTGGGTAAAGGGTAAGTGAGAGACCCCCCCATTGGTCCTCATTTCCACCTAAGACTCCTGCAATGCCAGACACAGGAAAGGACCTCAACTCTAGTAAGGTTTGAAACTTAGATAGGGAGCTGCCTGGGGACTAGACAAAGGCACTGCTCCAGAGAGAGCTCACACTGGGTCTCGCAATCCCTGTAGTCCTATGCAGCTGCAACACAGCATCATTTTGAAAGCCCAGCTTCCATCAGTCTGTGTCCTGCCCTAGGGCTTAACAGCCTTTGCATCTCCACATCCTTGAAGCCCCACTGACATTCTGTACCTATAGCTACCATTCCTGGGATCAAGGTGGGAGTCATGGGCAGAGACCCCTGCCTCTCACCAGTGAGGGATTGCTACACATTTTTGAGTGCCCTAGGGAAAAATTCCACTGCTCACAGCTGCCTCCATTGTAGGCTGGTGCAGGGCTGAGACACAAGCAACATGCACAGTCCCTAGCAATATGCCTAAGGCTACTTCCACGGAAAGCAACTCTACCCTCCTCAGTAGCAGGGCCACAGTGCAGCCACTGCTGCCCTCACCAAGCATTCTGCTGGGTGCCTAGGGATCAACCTGTCTTTTCCTACAAAAGCCAACATCTGAATGCACAACTGGGAAGACTGCCCAGCCCAGCTGTACCCACGCCAGTACTCGGCACACTGTTTGAGGCCTGGAAATCACCCAGCCCAGTTTATCAGTATTTGGCACCTTAGCACACTATTATTGGGATCTGAAGTCAAGCCTACTCAACCTGCAGCTACAACAGATAGCATCACCCGTACAGCTCACTGCAGCAACTGACAACACCAAGGTGGACAATTTAGGTCCTAGAGCGTTGTCCTGACATTATTACTGTCATTGTCCATGCCATGCCTGATGCCCAGGGGCTTCAAAACCTGCCACCCTCCCTGCCATTGCTGCTACCCAAACAAGTCACCTGGAGGCTCAAGAATCAGCCTTCTTGCATCAGTTAAAATCAATGCCAGCATATGTCACCATGGGGCCATGAACAGGCATGATCATCCCACTGCCATCACCACTCAGGCCCAGACTAGCTCACCTGGCATTCCAGTTCCTACCCAAACTTCATCACAGCCTCTGCTAACTACTACACCATAAGCCTCTGAGGAAATCACAGATACCACTGAGATTGTACAGCTAAATAAATCATAGAGAGACTACACCACTGTATGCACCCAGGATCAAAGCCAAAGTGCCCTAACCAACCAATGCCATAGATAAATCTTCAGGAAAATTCCACTCCCATGAAAGCAAATTCAAAAAATTGGAAAAAGCAACTGTTGCACCAGATGTGTAGATTTCAATGGAAGAACACAGGAAACACAAAACGTAATACAACACCTCTGAAGGAACATAAAAATTCTCCAGCAAGAAATCTCAATCAAAAATACATTTGCCAAATCCTCAGAAAATAATTTAAAATATCAATACTCAAGAATTCAGTGAGATAAAAGCGATTACTGAAAGTAATATAAAAAAATCAGAAAAAAATTAGGATGTGAATTTAAAAATTACTGAAGTCATAGATACCATAAAAAGAGCCTAACAGATATTTGAAAACGGAAGAATCCATTAAATAAAATACAAAATACATTTAAAAATCTTCAACAGTAGACTATATTAAGCAGACAAAAAAATCTCAAAACTTGAATATGTGTCTTTTGAAATAACTCAGTCAGACAAAATTTTTTTAAAGAATAAAAAAGAATTACAAAGCGTATCTGACATATGGTGCACCAGAAAGTGACCAAATACTCATATTTGTGGGATCTCAGAAGGCAAGGAGAAAACAAAAGGTTTAGAAAACCTATTTAATAAAATATAGCTTAAAAACTTCCCAAATCCAGACAGAGATTTAGACATCAAGATACAGGAGTCTCAAAGATTCACAAAGATACAATTCCAAAAGGTCTCCATGGCACATGATACTCAAAATGTCAAAAGTCAAGACAAAGAAAAAATTCTAAGAACAGCAAGAGAAAAGCATCTAGTCACTTATAAAGGAACTTTGATCAGACTAAGAGCATATTTCTCAGCAGAAACCATACAGACCAAGAGATAATGGTATTATGTATTCAAAGTGCTGAATGAAAAAATAAACCCTGCTAGCCAAGGATTTTTTACCTAACAAAGTTATCCTTCTTATATAAAGGAGAAATAAAGTTTTCTCCAAATAATCAAATTTATTACCTTTAGATCCTACAAGAAATGCTTAAGACAGTCCTATGCCTGGAAGCAAAAGAAAGATAATTACTATCATTAAAATACATGAAAATGTAAAAACCAGTGGTTTAGCAAACAAAGAAGAGAAAATATTCAAATGTTACCACTACAGTATTCCAGCAAACCACAATAATAATAAGAGAGAAAGAAAGAAATAATATGCAAAATAACCAGAAATCAATTGATAAAATTACAGGAATATGCCATCACATATCCATAATAATCTTAAATATAAATACATTGAACTTCCCACTTAAAATATATAGACTAGGTAGAATAAACAATATGACCCAACTATAGGCTGCCCATGAAAATTATCTTATCAGGAAAGATGCATATAGATTGAAAGTAAGAGAATAGGAAAATGTACTTGATGGCAAATGGAAACCAAGTGAGCATGAAAAGCTATACTTATTTAAGAAAAAAACAGAATTTAAGTCAAAAACAGTAAAAAGGGACAAAGGAGGTCATTATATAATAACAAAGGATAAATTCAGCAACTGGATATAAAAATTATAAATATATATGCACCCAACACCAGAGCATCCATATATAAAAAATATTATTACATCTAAAGAGAGAGATAGACTCCAATACAGTAGAAGTTGGAGACTTCAACACCCTACTCTCATCATTAGATAGACCATCCAGAAGGAAAAGTTAAAGCAAAAAATGGATTTTAGTTGCCTATTTGACCAAATGAACCTAAAAGGCATTTACAAAACATTTCATTCAACAGCTACAGAATACACATTCTTTTCGTCAGCACAAGAAACATTCTCCAGAATAGATCATATGTTAGGACACAAAACAAGTGTCAACAAATTGAAAAATAGTGAAATCATATCAAATGTCTTCTAAGACCACGGTGGAATAAAACCAGAAATCAAGAGGAACTTTGGAAACTGTACAAATACATGGAATTTAAACAGCATGATCCTGTGTCACTCTGCTCCTATGCTGCTAATAAAGACATACCGGAGACTGGGTAATTTATAAAGTAAAAGAGGTTTAGTGGACTCACAGTTTCACGTGGCTGGGGAGGCCTCACAATCATGGAAGAAGGTGAAAGGCATGTCTTACATGGCAGCAAGCAAAAGAGAAAACTTGTGCAGGGAAACCTCCATTTATAAAACCATCAGATCTCACAAGACTTACTATCACAAGAATAGTATGAGAAAGACCCACCCCCATGATTCAATTAATCTCCCACTAGGTTTCTCCCATGACGCATGGGAATATGGGAGCTACAATTTAAGCTAAGATTTGGGTGAAGTCACAGTCAAACCATATCATTCTGCCCCTGGTCCCTCCCAAATCTCATGTCCTCACATTTCAAAACAAGTCATGCCTTTCAAACAGTTCCACAGTCTTACCTCATTTCAGCATTAACTCAAAAGTCCACAGTTTAAAATCTCATCTGAGACAAGCCAAGTCCCCCCTACGAGACTGTAAAATCAAATGCAAGTTAGTTACTACCTAGATACAGTGGGGTTACAAGCACTGGATAAATACACTCATTCTAAATGGGAGAAATTGGCCAAAATGAAGGGGCTACAGGCCTCCTGCAAGTTTGAAATTCCATGAAGCAGTTAAATCTTAAAGCTCAAAAATGATCTCCTTTGAATCTATGTCTCACATCCATATCACAATGATGCAAGAAGTGGGCTTCCATGATCTTGGATAGTGCCACCCCTGTGGCTTTGCAGGGTACAGCCTCCCTTCCAGCTGCTTTCATGTGCCGGTGTTGAGTGAATGTGACTTCCCCAGGTGCTCAGTCCAAGCTCTCAGTAGATCTATCATTCTGAGGTCTGGAGGACAGTGTCCTTCTCACAGCTCCACCAGGCATTGCCCCAGTGGACACTCTGGGGGTGGGCTTCAACCCCACATTGTCCTTCCACACTGCCCTAGCAGAGGTTCTGCGTGAAGGCCCCAACCCTCAAACTTCTGCCTGAACATTCAGGTGTTTCCATACATCCTCTGAAATATAGGCAGAGGTTCACAAACCTCAATTCTTGACTTCTGTTCTCCCGCAGGCTCAATACCATGTGGAAGCTACCAAGGCATGGGGTTTGCACCCTCTGAAGCTATGACCTGAGCTGTACTTTGGTGCCTTTTAGCCATGGTAAGAGTGGCTGGGATACAGGACATCAAGTCCCTAGGCTGCACATGGGGGGGCCTTAAGCCTGGTCCAGGAAACCATTTTTTCCTCCTAGGCCTCCTCGCCTGTGGTGGGTGGGGGTCTCTGACATGCCCTGGAGACATCTTCCCCATTGTCTTGGCAATTAACATTTGGCTCCTTGTTACTTATGAAAACTTCTGCATCTGGCTTGACTTTCTCCTCAGAAAATGGGAGTCCCTTTTCTATTGCATTGTCAGGCTGCAAATTTCCTGAACTTTTATGCTATTTCCCTTTTGCTATTTCCCTTTATGCTATTTCCCTTTTAAAACTAAATGCTTTTAACAGCACCCAAATCACTTCTTGAATGCTTTGCTGCTTAGAAATTTCTTCCACCAGATACCCTAAATCATTTCCCTCAAGTTCAAAGTTTCACAAATGTTTAAGGCAGGGGCAAAATGCTGCCAGTTTCTTTGCTAAAATATAGCAAGAGTCACATTTGCTCCAGTTCCCAACAGGTTCCTCATCTCCATCTGAAATCACCTCAGCCTGGATTTCATTGTCCATATCATTATAAGCATTTTGGTTAAAGCCAATCAGTAAGTTTCTGGGGAGTTCTAAACTTTCCCACATTTTCTGTTGTCTCTGAGCCCTCCAAACTGTTCCAACCTCTGCCTATTACCTAGTTCCAAAGTTGCTTTTACATTTTTTGGTATCTATACAGCAGCACCCTACTCCTAGTACCAATTTACTGTGTTAGTCTGTTCTCACACTGCTAATAAAGACTACATGAGACTGAGTAATTTATAAACAAAAAGTTTAATGGACTCACAGTTCCAGGTGACTGTGGAGGCCTCACAATCACGGCAGAAAGTGAAAGGCATTTCATACATGACAGCAGGCAAGAGATAAAACTTGTGCAGGGAAACTCCCATTTATAAAAGCATCAGATCTCATGAGACTTATTCACTCTTATGAGAACAGTATGGGAAAGACCTGCCCCATGATTCAATTACCTCCCACCATGTTTCTCCCATGACATGTGGGAATTATGGGAGCTACAATTTAAGATGAGATTTGGGTGAAGTCACAGCCAAACCATATCACTCCTCAAAGTCCATTTGATGAAGATAGGAATTATGGAGGAAATAAAATTTCTTGAAACAAATGAAAATGGAAACACAACATACCAAAACCTGTGGAAGACACGGAAAGCAGTGCTAAGAGGGAATTTTATAGCAATAAACACATATAGAAATAAGTAGAAAGATTTTAAATAAACAATGATTTACCTCAATGAACCAGAAAAGCAATAACAAAGCAAATTTAAAATTAGTAGAAGAAATGTAAAGATCAAATCAGAACTAAATTAAAAAGAGACATAGAAAACAAAAAAAATCAATGAAAGGAAAATTTTTAATAGATAAACAAAACTGATAAACTGCTAGGTGGAATAACCAAGAAAAAAAGAGAAAAGACCCAAATAAATAAAATCAGAAATGAAAAAGGAGACATTACAACTGATACCACAGAGTTAGAAAAGATTATTGGAGACCATTATGAGCAATACACACTAACGAAATGGAAAACCTAAAGGAGATGGACAAATTTCTAGACTCATACCACCTACCAAGATTGAATCAAGAAGAAATAAAAAACTTGAACACACCAATAATGAGTAATGAGATTGAATCAGTAGTAACAGGCCTCCCCAACAAAGAAAATCACAGAACTGGATGGCTTCATTGAAAAATACCACCAAACTTTCAAAAAATAACTAACATCAATTTTCTTCAAATTGTTTTAAAAAAATTAAAGGAGAAAATTTTTCCTAACTCATTATGTGAGGCAGCATTACCCTAATACCAAAACCGGACAAGGATGCAACAAAAAAGAAAACTACAGTAGAATGCTCCTGATGAACATAGATACAAAAATTCTCCACAAAATACTAGCAAACCAAAACACCACATTAAAAAAGTAATGCACCAGGAGTAAGCAGGATTTATACCAGGGATGCAAGAATTGTTCAACATATGAAAATTAATAAACATGATACATCACATCAACATAATGGACAAAAGCCATACGATCATCTCAATAGATGAAGAAAAATTATTTTGCAATATTCCTCCATGATAAAAAGTCTCAAGAAAGTAGGCAAAGAAAGATCATAACTGAACATAATACAGGCCACTTATAACAAACCCACAGCTAACGTTGTACTGAATGGGGTAAACCAGAAAGCCTTTTCCCTAAGAAATGGAACAAGACAAGGATTCTTCCTTTCGTCATTCTTATTTGACATAGTACTGGAAGTGCTATCCAGAGCAATCAAGCAAGAGAAAACTAAAGTATTCAAATTGGATAAGAATAAGTCAAATTGTCCATCTTTGCTGATGATATAATTTTACATCTAGAAAAACCTAAGCACTCCACCAAAAAAAAATCTTAAACCTATAATTAAATTTAGTAAAGTTGTAACACACAAAACCAACACATAAAAATCAATGGCATTTCTATACATGAATAATGATCTAGTGGATAAAGAAATAAAGATAAGAATAAATTTAACCAAGGAGGTGAAAGAGCTGTGCGAGAAAGCTATAAAACATTGATGAAAGAAATTTAAGAGAACACAACAGATGAAAAGATATCTCATGTTCATAAATTGAACAATTATTAAATAATTAGTCATATTAAAATTTTCATGATCCTAAAATAATATTTACATGATATCACTAAAATGGAATATTTTTCATATCATTAAAATTAATTACCATGTTCATGTCATTAAAATTACAATATTGCCCAAAGCAATCTATGGATTCAATGAAATCTCTATGCAAATATCAATGTCATTTTTCACAGAATTAGAAAAAAGCAATCCTAAAATTTGTATGGAATCAAAAAAGAACTTGGATAGCCAAAGCAATCAAGCAAAAAGAAGAAAGCTTGAGACATCACCTGACCTGACTTCAAAATGTGTTACAAGGCTATAATAACCAAAATAGTATGGTATTAGTATAAAAACAGATACACAGACCAGTGAAACAGAATAGAGAATCAAGAAATAGATTCCTTTATTCACAGTCAACTGATTTTAGACAAAGGCACTAAGAACATACATTGGGGAAGGGACACCTTCTTCAGTAAGTGGTGCTGGGAAAATTGGATATCCATATGCAGAAGAATAAGAGTGGGCTTCTATCTCTCACCATATACAAAAATCAAGATGGATCAAAGACTTGAATGTAAGACCAAAAACTGTGAAATAATTAGAAGAAAACATGGGAAAACCCTTCAGAATATTGGTGTAGGCAAAGATTTATGTATGGTGAAGATCTCAAAAGCATAGATAAAAACAAGCAGATAAATTTAACTATATACAGCAAAGGAAACAATCAAGAGTTAAGAAACAACATGTTGAATAGGAGAATATATTTGCAAACTATTCATCCCACAAGGGACTAATATCCAGAATATACAAGGAATTCACCTCAATAGTAAAAATAAAAATCCAATTAAAAAGTGGGCAATCCCTCTACCATGGCATGTGTATACCTATGTAACAATCCTGCACGACCTGTACCTGTACCCCAGAACTTAAAGTATAATAATTTTTAAAAGTTAAAAAAAAAAAACTATGAAATACCTATCTTCAGTCACTAGAATAACTAAAGTAAAAAGACTGACAATACAATTTTTTTAAAAAAGTGGACAAAGGACATAAATAGACATTTCTCAAAAGAAAATATACAAATGTCCAACAGTATACAGAAAAAGCTTAATATCACTAATCATCAGGGAAATACAAACCAAAACCACAATGAGATATATCATCTTACCCTAGTTAGCATAGCTATTACTAAAAATAATAAATAACAGAAGATGCAATGAAAAGGGAACTCTTATACAATATTGGTGGAAATGTAAATTAGTACAGTTGCTATAGAAAACAGTATGACATTTCTCAAAAGCTAAAAATAGAGCTACCATATGATCCAGCAATTCTGCTGTTGGGTATATATTCAAAAGAAAGAAAATCAATATATTGAAGAGATATCTACACTTCCATGTTTATTGCAACACTCTTCAAAATAGCTAAGATATGGAATTCACCTAAGTGTTCATCAACTGACAAATGGACAAATAAAATGTGGTATATAAACATAATGCAATACTGTTCAACCATAAAAAGAATGAAATCCCATCATTCGAAGCAACATGGATGGAACTGGAGGAGTCATTAAGTGAAATAAGCCAGGCACAAAAAGGAAAATTTTACATGTTATCACTCATATGTGGGAGCTACAAAAGTTGATTTCATTGAGGTAAAGAACAGAATGGTAGATACTAAAGCCTAGGAAGGGTGTGTGGGTAGAAGACGGGTGATGAAGAGAGGCTGGTCAATGGATACAAACATACAGTTAAAAGTTATAAATTCTCATGGTCCACAGCAAGTTCGCGTGACTTTAGCCAGTAGCAATGTATTACAGATTTCAAAGTAGCTAGAAGAGATTACTTGGAATGTTTCCAATACATAGAAATGATAAATATTCAAGGTGATAGATACCCTAAATACCCTGACTTGATCATTATACATTCTCTGCGTGTAACAAATACTCACATGTACCCCATAAATATGTGAAATACTATGTCAGTTTAAAAACATAAAAAAGCTCATTGAAATAAGTGTGAGCTATACATACATTTAAGAAAGATTAATAAGAACAAGTAATATAATTTTTAAAAAATTGGAAAAGATGTCTTCAACATTTGAGCCATTATAATTATGAAAAAAACTTTATCATTATGGATAGATAAGAGATAATACGTTTAAAGTTAAGTGGTTATTTATCTTGATGGAAATGTACAGGTAGACTCCTCAAAGTTTGTGAAGATACAAAATCAATGGAAATGAATGACCAAAATCTCTTTGCCGCTGGCAGGAAGAGACAGGTAAGTCTCTGCGAGAAATTGGAAAATAATGTATTAGAAAAAGAAAGTATGGAGCATGCTTAAAGCACAATGTTCTCACTTACTAATTAAAAAGAAAATTGAATTTGATGCCCCAATAGGCTATTCCTAAGTGTATAGGCCTAAAAAGTTAAAAACAAAAGGGAGATGGGTTTAATCAGGGAGCAGTCAAAAGAAAAGAACCCTCATGCAAATCCTTGATGAGCTGCATGCAGCGCAGGTAAACTCTTCATTCACACTACTCCAGAAGATTCAGGAAATGCCCTGGTGAGAGTCACAAGAGCTCCAGCGTGCAAGTAGCCTGATAAGAGGAGACTGATGTCTGCAGTAGAGGAAGCAGAGAAGGGATGTGATTCATTTCAATAAAGTTATGAATGGGATGAACAGAGCTAATATAGGTTCATTCAACTCACACAATACTAGGAAGTACGTGATGACATATTTAGTTCAATCAAATTCATCATTTGTCTTTTGGAAAATCCCACATACCAAGGTGCTTTTCAATCCCAGGGTCACAGCTTGGTTTCTCTTTCTTCAGCAGTTCCCGAGGACTCAGCCTCTTTAAAGATTGTATAAAGCACACAGTTCCAGACCCATTCAGAACCACTCTTGTATTCCCTAAACATGACATAATCTTTCATAATCATGATAATGATAATTTATGGCCAACATTTTTTGGGATGTCGCTATTTGTCAGTCACTTTGCTCAATGATTTATTCATTAACTCATTTGAGCCTCACAATATTCTTATGAGTTAAGTATTAACATTATCCATTTTATAGATGAGGAACTTGTGTAATAGATAGGTTCAGACCTTGATCAAGGTGTAATGAGGATTCATCGTCAGGCCTTAGAGTTTACTATATAGCATTCACTAGGTGCCAGACACTTTTCTGAGCACTTTGAGATATTAACGGATTTAATCCTCACAGTAACTCTGTAAAGAAGATGCTATCATTAAGCCCGTTTTAGAGATAAGGCAATTGAGACACAGACAAGTTAAATAACTCACTCATAGCTACATAGTTAGGACCTGGTGGAAACAAAATTAAATTCTGGGCAATGTGGCTTCAGAGTCCATGCTGCTGCTTCCCATTACACATTATTTCCTCTTTGAGGCATAACAATGGAAAATTGCATTTTGATACATTCTTTGTGAGAGATCACTCGATAAAAATTTTATAGAGAAAAACATGGCACTCTATTAAAGTTGAAGATATTCATAACCTTTGACCTCGTGTTTTTTCACTTCCTGTTATTCACTTACATGTGAAATGACATGCTTACAAAATTTTCTATTGCAGAAATGTTTGTTATGGTAACAACTGGAAAAAAAGACCAAAACATTGACCTCTATTTCTGAAAACATGGCCAATATGGTAGTTTGAATGGCTCTCCCACAGCCTGGCCTTGCACGAGTCATCTAAAAGAGAAGAGTTAAGGAAAGTAATGCCCAGGACTACAGATATTTGGAAAGAATGCTTGCTCTGGGTCCCTCCATGGCAGTCTTTGCTGGCAATTCATACTGATGGAAATAAATGGATTACCCCAGATATTTATCAACCTCCACGATCTCTGCCTCCTTGATCTAGGATGAGTATAGGGGAAGCTGAAGTGCCTGGTCCATTCAACATTTTCCTCCTCTCTGACCTGGACCCACCTCTTATTGTCAAGTAGGGTAGCTGTTTTCGTAAATTCATTGTTCACATTATGTTGAAACTTTCCTTCCCTTTGATCTCTGCCCTTAATCCAGTAGGTCATTAGAAATTTCTTAGTTTATTCCCAAGAGTGCTGAGCTTTTTATTAGTGGAGGAGCAAAGGTAACCCCTGTGCCTGGGACATTAATCAATGAATCCAAAAAACCCTAATGCTGCTCAGACCACTGCGTAATCTGTTACACAGTTGGAGCCTTACCGCTGTCTCTCCTTTGTCCCTTTCCTTCAGATTTAGACATTCTTCGATACTAAAGTCAAAGTCCCACTGCTGTGACTGAGCTCTTCTTTGAAGTTTTCTCCAGCTTCAGGTGGCAGCACAGGCTTGTCTTCTTTTTTGTCTTTCTAACTTTGTACCTGCTGACTCTCTCTGGCAGTGTGATTATTTTGACCATTATTTGCCTGGACCATCACCTCTGTACCCCCATGTACTTCTTCCTGAGCACTGCTCTCTATTTCTGAGACCTGCAACATGGTGGCCATCATTCGCCATATCGTTTCTCACCTCTTGAATCCTCGCTATCCTATTGCCATGCAAGGCTGTGCCACTCAGTTCTTCTAACTGACTTTTGGCATAAACAACTGCTTTCTGCTCCTAGCCATGGGATGTGACCGCCATGTGGCCATCTGCATCCCCCTACGGTATTCATGGATAAGAGGGCTTGTGTCCAGCTGGCATCTGGGCATGGCCATTGTCCAAGTAACATCTGTGTTTGGCCTACCCTTCTGTGATGTCTTTGTCATCTTCCACTTCTGTGGTGTGAGACCCCTGCTGAAGATGGCCTGCACAGACACCACTGTCAATGAGATCATGAACTTTGTTGTCAGCATCTGTGTCTGTGTCCTACCTATGGGCCTGATCTTTATCTCCTATGACCTCATCATCTGCGCAATCTTTTAGATTGCCTAAACTGAGGGTAGGAAGAAGGCCTTTGCCACTTGCATCTCCCAACTTGTAGTGGTCATCATCCACTATGGCCGTATCTTCATCATCTACCTGAAGCTTAAGTTCCAGAGTTCCCTGGGGCAGAACAGACTCATCTCAGTGACCTACACCATTATCACTCCACTGCTGAACTCATGTACAGACTGAGGAACAGAGAGCTCAAAGATGCTCTGTACAGAGCCATGAAGAAAAAACTATTCAACCCCCAGTGTGTCAAGATTGTGATGGCCTGCCTTTGTGTGCTTACTTCTCCAAAGTTTTGGTGGTCAGGAATATTGTGATTCTCCACAATCCAGGAGCCTCTTATGGGGCCTGCTCCGGGGATGTTATCACAGAACATGCCTTCTCTCAGATTAGCTGTCATATTCCCGTGAAACCAGGTAAAAGGGCCTGTGAGTTTCACCAGTTTTTACTTCAGCCAAATAACACAAAAATGCAAGATTCATATTAGACACCTTGTAAAAGCTTCAGATATCTTCTATTTTGAGGCTAGGAAGCTTTCAGGGGGGAAATGGAAGATATTAATTTAGTTGTTCCTTATACAATTTCCCCCCTTAGATCTACCTTTTTTCCTCATGTCTTTGTTTGTTCACAAATTTTGGTATAAGTTTACTGGTACTTCCTTCACTGGTGTGGGCATCACCCTCACCGCATGGAGCCCATGGTGAGCCATGAGTATATGCTGTTTTTGCTCTATAGCACTACCTCATGTCTCACACCACCACTATCATGGGGTATAGAGATGGGAACTTAATATCACACTGACAACAATGTTCTATATGCTTGTATATCACTTTATAGTTTATAAGGAACTTTCACATACAGGATTTCACTTGATTCTTAATGAATTCTGTAGAGTAGGCTGGGAAACAATTATGTTATCACCCCTATTTTAGAAATGAAAAAACTAAAGCCCATATAGTTAGAATTTTTCTGCCCAGGCACACAAAACTAGACAGTTGTCTTGATAGGATTTGGGTCAAGTTCTCTTATCATTGTCACTTGGTCTTTCTCATAAATGGGGTTACATGTAACAGAAATTCCTTGAGAAAAGTCATGGTCCTCATTAGCATGTCTATGCATTTTAGGAGAAAAAGACATTTCAGACATTTCTGTTGAAAACTGCCATAATTTTGCTGCCCTCTCCTAAGAAATCATCACAAATCTATGATGTTTGAGCTGTAAATGATACTCCCTCGGATGTGGCACTGTTGTGCACTGTACAACCTGCAGAACCCTATGCTGCAATTCTGACTATGGGTATGAAAAAAGATACTGGAAACAATAGGTGCCTAGTTTGTTTCTCGGGGTCTATATTCATTCCTGGATTGTCTAAAATGTGGAAGACATTAAATGCTATTATTGGCTGAAATACCTCCAGTTCCCCCAACTCACACCTTTTCAAGAGAATGTTCAAGTTACTTAAAAGGTGTAGTTATTACTGACTATAGTCATCCTGTTGTGCTATCAAATAGTAGGTCTTATTCTTTCTATATTTTTGGTACCTCTTTACAATTCCCACCTTCTCCACAAGCCCCGAGCTATCGTTTTCAGCCTCTGGTTGCTCTCTATGTCCATGAGTTCAATTGTTTTGATTTTTAGATCCCACAAGTAAGTGAGGGCATGCAATGTTTGTCCTTCTGTACCTGGCTTATTTCACTTAACACAATGATCTCCAGTTCCATTCATGTTGTTGCAAATGACTGGATCTCATTTTTTTAATGACTGAAAAGTACCACACTATGTATATTTACCACATTTTCTTTATCCGTTAACCTGTTGATGGACACTTAGGTTGCTTCCAAATCTTAGCCATTGCAAACAGTGTGGCAACAAACATAGAAGAACAATCTCTTTGATATACTGATTTCCTTTCTTTTGCGTGTATATCCAGCAGTGGGATTGCTGGGATCATATGGTAGCTCAATTATTAGTTTTCTGAGGAACTTCCAAAAAGTTCTCCATAGTGGTTGTACTAATTTACATTCACATCAGCTGTGTATAAGTAGTCTCTTTTCTCCCGCATCCATGCCGGCATTTGCTATTGCCTATGTTTTGGATATAAACCATTTAACTGGGGTGAGACAATATCTCATTGTAGTTTTGATCTGCATTTCTCTGATGATCAGTGATATTGAGTACCTTTTTGTATTCCTGTATGCCATTTGTATGTCGTCTTTTGAGAAATGTCATTTCAGATCTTTTGCCTATTTTTGATCAGACTGTTAGATTTTTTTCCTATAGAGTTGTTTGACCTCCTTATATATTCTGTTTATTAATCCCTTGTCACATGGGTAGTTTGAAAATATTTTCCTCCATTCCGTAGGTTGTCTCTTCACTTTGTTGAATATATACTTTGCTGTGAAGAAGCTTTTTAACTTGATGCAATCCCATTTGTCCATTTTTGACTTGGTTGCCTGTGCTTGTGGGTTATTACTCAAGAAATTTTTGCCCAGATTAATATCCTGGATATTTCCCCCAATGTTTTCTTTAGTAGTTTCATGGTTTGAAGTCCTAGGTTTAAGTCTTTGATCCATTTTGAATTTTTGTACATGGTGAGAGATAGGGGTCTACTTTAATCCTTCTGCATATGTATAACCCAGTTTTCCTAGCTCCATTTATTGAAGAAACAGTCTTTTCCCCAGTTTATGTTCTTGGTACCTTTGTCAAAAATGAGTTCATTGTAAAATGAGTTCATTGTAGGTGTATAGATTTGTTTCTGGGCTCTCTATTCCATTTAATTTGTCTATGTGTCTGTTTTTATGATACTAGAATGCTGTTTTGATTACTGTAACTCTGTGGTATAATTTGAAGTCAGGTAATGTGATTCCTCCAGTTTTGTTCTTTCTCCTTAGGATAGCTTTGGCTTCTGTGTCTTTTGTGGTGCCATATAAACTTTATGATTGTTTTTTCTATTTCTGTGAAGAAGATAATTGGTATTTTGATAGAGATTGCATTGAATCTGTAGAGAGCTTTGGGTACTGTGAATGGTTTAACAATATTGATTCTTCCATCATGTACACAAAGTATTTTTCCTTTTATTGGTGTCCTCTTCAATTACTTTTATCAGTGTTTTATAGTTTGCATTATAGAAATTTTTCACTTTGGTGAAGTTCATTCCTAGGTATTTAATTTTATATGTGGCTATTGTAAATGGGATTTACAAAGATTTTTTTTTTTTCACATTTTTCACTGTTGGCATATAGAAATGCTACTGGTTTTTGTATGTTGATTTTGTGTCCTGCAAGTTTACTGACTTTATTTATTAGCTCTAATAGTTTTTTTGTGGAGCCTTTAGGTTTCTCCAAATATAAGAGTATATCACCTGTAAAGAGGGATAATTTGGCTTTTTCCTTTCCCATTTGGATACCTTTTATTTCTTTTTCTTGTCTGATTGCCCTAGCTAGGACTTAGTACTGTACTGAAGAACAGTGATGAGAGTGGGCATCCTTGTCGTGTTCCAGATCTTACAGAAAAGGCTTTCAGTTTTTCCCCATTCAGCTAGTATCATTTAGTATGATACTAGCTATGGGTCTGTCATATATGGCTTTTATTTCATTGAAGTATGTTCCTTCTATCCTCTGTTTCTTTTAGGGTTTTTATCATAAAGGGATGTAGGATTTTATCAAATGCTTTTTAAGCGTCAGTTGAAATGATCATATGGTTTTTGTCCTTTATTCTGTTGATGTGATGTATCACTGTATCACACTGATTGATTTGCAAATGTTGAATTATTCCTGCATCCCAGGATTAAATTCCATTCGGTCATGATGAATGATCTGTCCAATGTATTGATGGATTCAGTTTGCTAGTATTTTGTTGAGAATATTTGTATCAATATTCATAAAAATCATTGGCCTGTAGTTTTCTTTTTATGATGTGTCTTTTTCTGATTTTGGTATCAGGGTAATGCTGCCCTTGTAGAATGATTTTTGAAGTATTCCTTCCACTTCTATGTTTTGGAATAATTTGAGTATGACTGATATTAATTCTTAAAATGTTTGGTAGAATTCAGCCATGCAGCCATGAGATTCTGGGTTTTCTTTCCTGCAGACTATCTATTATAGCTTCAATCTCATTACTTATTATTGATCTGTTCAAGTTTTGGATTTCTCCTTGGTTCAATCTTAGTAGGTTGTATGCATCTAAATATTTGTTCATTTTTTCTAGGTTTTCCAATTTATTGTCATATACTTGCTCATAGTAGCCACTAATCATCTTTTGAATTTCTGCTGTATCAGTTGTAATGTCACCTTTTTCATTTCTGATTTTTTAAATTTATATTTTCTCTCTTTTTTCTTTGTTAATCTGTCTAAAGGTTTGTCAATTTTGTTTAAATTTTCAGAAACCCAACTTTTTATTTCATTGATCTTTTGTATTTTTTTAATTTTAATTTTATTTATTTGGGTTTGGTTTGCTCTTGCTCTTCTGGTTCTTTAAGATGCACTGTTAGATTGTTTTTTGAAGTTTTTCTTTTCTTAGTTCCCTGTTAGTACTGCTTTTGCTGTATCCTATAGGTTTGGTATGTTGTGGTTCTGTTATTGTTGTTTCAAGAAACTTCAATATTTCATTGATCCACCAGCCATTCAGCAGCATATTGTTTAGGTTTCAAGTATTTGTATATTTTCCAAAATTCCTCATTATTGATTTCTAGTTTCACCCCCTTTTGATCAGAAAATAAGACTTGTTTTGTCACCTAAAATATGGTCTATCCTTGAGAATGACTCATGTACTGAGGAAAAGGATGTGTATTCTGCAGCTCTTGAATGAAATGTTCTGTAAATATCTGTTAGACCCATTTGGCCTATAGTGCATATTATGTCTGAGGTTTCTTTGTTTATTTTCTGTCTGGAAAACCTGTCCAATGCTGAAAGTGGGATATTAAAGTCTCTAGCTCTTATTGTATTGGGACCTATATATTTCTTTCGCCCTAATAATATTTTCTTTGTATATTTTTTATATATTGGGTGCATATATATTTAAAATTGTTATATGCCCTTGATGAATTGGCCACTTTATTATTATATAGTGACATTCTTTGTCTTTTCTTATGGTTTTCATCTTAAAATTTATTTTGTCTTATGTCAGTGTAGTGACTCCTGCTCTTTTTTTGTTTTCCATTGGGATGGAATATCTTTTTCTATTCCTTTATTTTCATTCTATGTGTGTCTATCTATAGGTGAAGTGTTCTTTATAGGCAACAGATCAATGGGTCTTGTTTTTTCATCCATTCAGCCAGTCAATATATTTTCACTGGAAAGTTTAGTCCATTTACATTCAATGTTATTATTGATAAGTAAGAACTTATTCCTGCTATTTTGTTGTTTCTTGGTTGTTTTGTGATCTTCTCTTCCTTCTTTCTTTTATTACTGTCTTCCTCTAGTAAAGATGATTTTCTCTGTTCATATAATTTAGTTTCTTCCTTTTTTAGTTTTTGTGTATACATTGCATATTTTTTGGTTTGAGGTTACATGAGGCTTACACATGCTATCTTATAATCCATTATTTTAAACTAATAACAACGTAGTAATATTTGCACAAACGAACAAATAAGCAAAAAGAAAACTAATAAAAATTTGCCTTAACTTTGTCCTCCCACTTTTTAACTTTTTCTTGTTTCTATTTATATCTTATTGTATTATGTCTTGAAAAGTTGTTGTAGTTATTATTTTTTATTGGTTCATCATTTAGTCTTACTATTTAGGATAAGATTAGTTTACACACAAGTTACAGTGTTATAATATTCTGTGTTTTTCTGTGTACTTGCTATTACCAGTAATTTTTTTATTTTCAAGTGATTATTTATTGCTTATTAATATTCTTCTCTGATTGAAGTCCTCCCTTCAGCATTTCTTGTAGAACAGGTCTAGTATTAATAAAATCTCTCAGCTTTTCTTTGTCTGGGAAAGTCTTCATTTTACCTTCATAGTTGAAGGACATTTTTGCTCAATAAACTATTATAGAGTGAAAGGTTTTTTCTTCAAGCGTTTATAAGGCCAATAATTCTTACCAGTTCTCAATAATAATTCTTAAAAATATCCTTCTGAATCTATTTTCTAGATTCTGTAGGCAGTGTTTATTCTTTTTTATTCTTTTATCTTTTGTCTCTTCTCACAGTATATTTTCAAATAACCTTTCTTCAAGCTTACTAATTCCTTTTTCTCCTTGATTCTTCTGCTATTAAAGGACTGTTATGCATTCTTCAGTAGGCCAACTGCATTTTTCAGCACCAGAATTTCTGCTTGTTTTTTTAAAAATTATTTCAATCTCTTTGTTAAATTTATCTGATAGAATTTTGAATTCCAGGCCAGGCATGGTGGCTCATGCCTGTAATCCTAGCACTTTGGGAGGCCAAGGCGGGTGGATCACCTGAGGTCAGGAGTTCGAGACCAGCCTATGCAATACAGTGAAATCCCATCTCTACTAAAATACGAAAAATTAGTTGGGCATGGCAGTGTGCATCTGTAATCTCAGCTACTCGGGAGGCTGAGGCAGGAGAATACTAGAACCCAAGAGGCAGTGGTTGCAGTGAGCCAAGATTGTGCCACAGCACTCCAGCTTGGGTGACAAAGTGAGACTTCATTTTTTTTTTTTTTTGTAGAATTCTGAATTTCTTCCCTGCATTAGCTTGAATTTCCTTGAGTTTCCTTAACACAGCTATTTTGAATTCCCTTTCTAAAAAGTCATATGTCTTTTTCTTTTTTTTCAGGATGGTTCCCTAGTGCCTTATTTAGTTAATCTGTTAAGGTCATGTCATGTTTTTCTGGACAGTGTTGATCGTTGATGCTAGTAGATATTCTTCAGTGTCTGGGAATCAAAGAGTTATATATTTATCGTAGACTTCACTGTCTGGGCTTATTTGTAGCCATCCTTTTGAGAAGGCTTTCCAGATATTTGAAAGGACTTGGGTGTTGTGATTTAAGCTGTTTCCACTTTAGGGGCCACCCTAAGTCCAGTAATGCTGTGGCTCTTACAGACTCATACAAGTATTGCCTTGATGGTCTTGGGTAAGATTATCAGGAGAATTCTCTGGATGACCAGGAAGAGATTCTTGTTCTCTTCCCTTACTTTCTCCCAATCATACAAAGCCTCTTTCTTTGTTCTGAGCCACCTATAACTGGGGGTGTAGTGACACAGGCACCCCTGTGGCCACCATCACGATGACTATAATGGGTCAGACCTGAAGCCAGCACAGTGCTGGGGCTTGCCCAAGGGCTGCTCTAGCCAGTCCCTAGCTACTGCCTATGTTCACTTAAGGCCCTGGTGCTCTATAATCAGCAAGTGGCAAAGGCAGCCAGGCCTGTGTCCTTCCCTTTAGGGTGGCAAGGTCCCCCAAGCCCCAAGTGGATCCAGAAGTGCCATCAAGGAGTCAGGGACTGGAGTCAAAAACCTTAGAAGTCTATCTGGTATTCTATTATATTGCAGCTGAGCTGGCACTCAAACCACAAGACACAGTCCTTCCCACTCTTCCTTTCTTTTTCCAAAGGCAGAGGAGCCTCACCCCCATAGCCCTGAGGAGTACTGCCAGACTACTATCAATATTCCTTTAAGGCCCAAGATCTCTTAAGTTACTTTGTAGTAAATGTTGTCTAGCCTTGTACTAACCCTTCAGGGCAGTGGGCTCCCCTCTGACCCAGGACAGGTCCAGAAATGCTATCCAAAAATCCAGTTCTATAATCAGGGACCAGAGATTCCACTTGGTACTTTACCTTTCTGTGGCAGTGTTGGTACCTAAAATGCAAGAAAAAGTCCCTTTTACTTTTCCCTCTGCTTTCCTTAATCAGCAGGAGTTTTGCCCCACAGCCACCACAGCTAGTAATATGCTGAGTTTTACCTCCAGCTAGCAAGTCTCAGAGGCTCTCTAAGACCCTCAGTGTAGTACGTAGGTATCACTGCTGGTTATTCAAGGCCCAAGGGCTCTTCATTTAGCAGTCAATTAATGCAGCAGGACAGGGTCCCTTTCTTTAAGGCACTAGGTTCCCTTCTGGACCAGGGTGTGTCTAGAAATGTTGTCTGGAAGCTAGGGCCTGGAACAGGGGCCTCCTGACTCTAAGTGGTGCCCTATCCTGCTGCGGCTGAGCTGGTATCCAAGATGCAGGACAAAGTCCTCCCTACTCTTTCCTGTCCTCTCCTTAAGTGGAAGAAAGGGGTCTCTTTTAGAGCCATGAACTGTGTAGCCTTGGGTTAGGGGAGGGGTGATGCCAGCACTCCCTTGGCTTCCTCAGCTGGTGTCTCAGTCTATTGCATGCTTGCCCCCCACACAACAAGTCCACTATCTCTGGGCCTAGTTCAGCCCAGGGACTCACCTAAGTGTTGCAGACCTTATGATCTAGACTGCCTTTCGCGTTTCTGAGAGCACTTTGGCCCTTGGTGATGAGGTTTGCCGGCACTCATAGTTTGGACCACCAGAATTGGTGATTCCCTTCTGGCTAGGGCTGATTTAAATGCCCCCTCTGTGTATGGGTGTCAGCTGAGCTTGCCTGGTTTTCCTTTCTGCTCTAACAGAACAGCACCGAGTTCAATGCCTCACACTTGTGTTCTCTCCCCAACCCCCCAGCACCCAGAGATGCTCTCGGCACCACAAAGATGCTTGTGAGGGTTGAGAAGGGGTGGCACAGGTGATTCAGTGCCACTTTCAGCAATATAAAGTTAAAACCAGGTATTATGAGTGTTCACCTTATTTTTGGTGCTGTTTTCCTATGCAGATAGTTGTTAAACTTGGTGTCCTTGCTGGGAGGATGATTGGTGGAGCTTCCTATTCTGCCATCTTGCTCCGCCTCTCTCCCTGAGCCTGGTAGTTCATGTTCCAAAGTCACAGAAAAAAGGATTTATGCACTAATTATTGTCTACGCATTAAGTGCTTTGGTAGAAATTTTATACATATTATCTAATTTAAATTAATATTCTCCACAACCTAGTATTAATCATTTCATTTACTCAGTTTTCCAAGTGATGTTTATTGAGGGCTTCATTATCTGTTTATGCTACTCTGCCACGGCTGGGTCTTAGAAGGTTAGCGCCCTTCCAGACCACCAACCTTTTGATGATGGGAACTCTTTCAACACTTAAAAATTATTGGGTACGGTATGAGCTTTTGTCCATATTATTTTACTGTAGTAGAAATTAAAATTTATAAATTTTATAACAATTTATTTAAAAATAATGACAAACCAATTGTATGTTAACATAAATAATATTTTTATGAAGAATAACCAAAACAACAAAATATTTACAAGAGTGGTGCTACTTTACACTTTTGCGAATATCTGTAATGTTTGGTTTAATGGAAGATAGCTGGATTCTTATGTATGTTTCTATATCCAAACTGTTCCCATATCACATGTATGTAGCCTCTGGAAAACTCCTGTCTCATGAGAATGAGTAAAAAAGGTAAATAATATCAGTACTATCATGAAAACAGTTTGATCTCATAGACCCCCTGGAAGAGAACTTTCAACTACTTTTTGAGCACACGTAGACTAGTGTTTAAAACCTTTGCTTGCTATGAGCTGTATTTGCTAATGCTCCTACACTTCACACTGACCTCACTGAGGTTTAGAATAAAAAAGAAAAGACACACAAAAACAAAAAACTTGAAGTGGGGGTGAGGAAGCATCACTCCTTCGAAGTTGTGAGCAAAGAAACTAATGAGAAGGTCACAGACCTCTGTTGTCTTTGAGCATTTCTTGGCCCATTAAAAGAAGCAACAGAAAGAAGAATGCTTGAGTGGGAGAGGGGAAAAAATGAGACGAGGAGCCAGGGTCAGGAGATTCTAAGGGGGATTTCTTACCCATTAGTGCTCAGTACATGGGTGAGAGCTAGGCTTTCCAAAACTTGTTTTTCTGCTGATTTTTTCCTGTTCCTTGACCCCAACCAGCAAACTAGAGTCGATGGTTTGCTTCATAGCATCAGCTGATAATCAATTGAGAACCTTTCTTTGACTTCTAATATCGAGCAGGAAGGAAAACAACTGGACAGATTTTTTTTTTTTTTTAAATAATTGCTTGCTCTAGCACACTGGAGTTCAGAGCCTAAAAGTTCAGTTAAAAAAAAAATCTATTCAAAGTGAGCTTCATGTTTGCACTTGTAAAAGCAGTGCCTATTTAATCACATTCCTTTTCTCTTTCTTATATGCCAAATTAGTATATGTGTACACATCTGTTTTTGAATTATATTCTGTGGTATGGATCTATTTTGGCTATTTTTGTGCCAATTTTATGCTTCTTTAATTAATATTGATTGATGATATATATCTTGGTATCTGCTAGATCAAGAAACTCATTGTAATTTTTTTTCTAAAATAGCCTTGTCTATTTTAGTGCATTACTAAATGTAAGTTCCATGAAAGCTTATTATTTTGATTATTGTACTGCTAGCAACTTTAATAATGCTTGACATAGTATAAGTACTCAGTAAATACTTGTTAAAGGAATGAGTTTATACTTCTGAACTAAGTTTAGAGTTAGTATTCATGCAGCATCTCACTAGGTTTACTTTTTCAGACTGCACTGAATTTTTAGATTGATTCAGAAAGAGTAGACATCTTTGTGTACTTCAATGAAAAGCCATCAATGGATATGTCGCTTCATTTATCTCCTTCATTAAAGTTACATAATATTTTACATAAGGATATAGCGTATTTTTGTTATGTTTTTATAAGATGCTCAGGTGTTTTGTTGTTATTTAAATAAAATATTTTATATAATAGCCTCATTGAGATGTAATTCACTTAACATAAAATTTACATTTTTAAAATGCAAAATTCAATGTTTTTTAGCATATTCACAAAGTTCTACAACTATTGCTACTATATAATTTTGAAACATTTTCACCACCCCAAAACACCCTGTATTCATTAGCAGCCACTCTCTTTTTCTCTCCTGACCTCAGCCATTGACAAACACTAAACTATTTTCTATTTCTGTAGACTTGCCTGACTGGACATTTCAGATAAATGGATTCATACCATACTTGGTTCTTTGTGACTGATTTCTTTCACTTAGCATATTTTCAAGGTTCATCCATGTTGCAGCATGAATCAATATTTCATTTCTTTTTATTGCAGAATAATTTTTCATATGTCATATTTGCTTATCCATTAATCAGTTGTCAGAAATTTGGGTTGTTTATACTTTTTTGCTATTATGAACATAATGATGCCATGAACATTTGTCTGCAAGTTTCTTTGTAGATGTATGTTTTTATTTGTTTTGGATATATGCCTAACTGTGGAATTGTTACTGGATTAAGTTTGTTAGTATTTTATTGAAGATTTTTATATCTATATTCTAAAGAAATATGGATCTACAGTTTTTTTTTCTAATGATATCATTGGTTTTGGTATCAAGAAATAATGTTGGCCTTATAGGATGAGTTGGTAAGTATTTTCTGTTATTTTGGGGAAGAGTGTATGAAGGATTGGTATGAATTATTTAATGTTGCTACACTTGGCAAGCAAAGTCATCTGAGCCTGACCAATTCTTTATGAGAAGTTTATTCAATACTAATGCAATATCTTTACTTGTTAGAGGACTGTTCAGATTTTTGATTCCTTAAGTCTGTTTCTATAGTTTGCATTTTTTAAAGGTGATATCCACTTTTTAGTATTTTAGTATTTATTTACTTATTTATTTTTAGTAACCACACGGAATACTTACGATGTTCTCTTTTTAATTCCTTGTTTTAGTGGTTTGCATCTTCTCTTTTTTTCTCTTGCTTAGTCTAGCTAAACATTTGTCTGTGTGTGTGTGTGTGTGTGTGCGTGTGTGTGTGTGTGTGTGTGTGTGTGTGTGTATGTGAGAGGCTCTCTCTGTTGCCCAGGCTGGAGTGCAGTGGTGCGATCTCAGCTCACTGCTGCCTCCGCCTCCTGGGTTCAAGTGATTCTCCTGCCTCAGCTTTCCAAGTAGCTGCGATTACAAGTGCATGTCACCACCGTTGGGTAATTTTTGTATTTTTGGTAGAGACAGGGTTTCACCATGGTGACCCCGTTGGTCTTGAACTCCTGCCCTCAAGTGATCTGCCCACCTCGGCCTCCTAAGGAGCTGGGATTACAGGTGTGAGCCACTGTGCCCAGCCCAAATCTGCCAGTTTTTGTTTCATGTATTTTGGTGGTCTATTTTTAGGTGCATATGTAATTTACAGTTGTTAAGTCTTCCTGATGAATTGAACTTTTACCGTGATAAAGTATCTTTCTTTTCTCTTGTAACAATTTTGGTCTTGAAATCTATTTTGTTTGATATTAATATATAGCCATAGATCTTTTTAAGTTACTGTTTATATGACATTTTATGCCATCTTTTTACTAACCTGTTTATGTCTTTGAATCTGTAATCTGTGTCTTATAGACAGACATAGAGTTGAGTCATGTTTTTAAATCGATTCTGTCAATCTCTGCCCATTGATTGGATGATGTAACTTACTTCTCTTTAATGTAGTTACTAACCAGGTAGAATTTACATTTACCATTTTACAATTGGTTTTCTATATGTCATGCCTTTTTGTTCCTCTAGTCTTCCTTTATTGCCTTTTTTACTGTTAAATAGATATTTTCTAGTGTCACATTTTAAGTAACTTTTTTACTGGATTTAAATATTTTCTTAGTGGTTGTCCTAAGGATTATAATTAACTTTTTACCTTGCAATAATCTATTTCCTATTCATACTAACTTAATTTGCTTAGTGTACAAAAACTGCTCAAATATAACTCCATTCCCTCATCTTTCTTTGGGCAATTATTGTCATACATATAATATTTTTATATAAATTTATCAACACATTCTCTAGTTATTTCTTTATGCAGTTGTATTTTAAATCAAATAGAAGAAAAGAGTAGCAAAAAAATACGTAGTGTCTTTTTTTACCCATGCATATTTTTGTCTTTTTCTGACTTTAGTTGGAATGCTCAAAATGTTTTGTCATGAAGTATATTTGGCCTAGATTTCTGATAGCTGCTCATAGGTAAAGAAAATCCCTTTCTAGTCTCTGTTTGGTAAGAATGTTTACAATCAATTAGGTGTTGAGTCTATAACATTTTTATGTTTCTCCATCCTTTGAGATAATCATGCATTTTATTGTTTAACTTTTGATATAGCAAATTATGTTCATGTATTTTTAAATGCTGAGTCACCCTTGCCTTTCTAGCTTAAGCACACTTGGACATGCTCAATTTAACTATGGATTTCTTTGGTTAAAATTTTACTTAGAATATTTTCTCCAATCTATGTGACATAGCTATTTAATTTCTTATTTTTAACTGCCTATTTCTAGTAAAATATAAGGTTTTTTGAGGCTAGTGGCCTTATGATTTGAGTTGGGGAGATTCTTCTTTTTTTGTTTGACCTGAAATAATTTGCATATCTTTCTCTTAAAGGTTTGATAAACTAGCCTGGAAAACCATCTGTTCTCATGTTTTCCTCTTGAGTGGGTATGCAAAGTATGTTTTAACAATTATTTTTATTTGTTTTGGCTTATTGATGTGTTATGTTCATTTTCTAATTATTGTCAGGTCAATATTGTAAATTTATATTTTAAATAAACTGTAGATTTAATCTACATTTTCAAATTTATCGATTTAAAGCTTTCCATGCTATTATCTTACAATTTTTTAAATTGTATTTGTATTCTTAGTTATGTCATTTTGGGGGGTATTTTTATTATAAGTGGTCTTTTTGCCATTTGCTGTTCATCATGCCTACCAAAGGTTTATATTTAAATAATCTTTTCAAGACCTATTTTTGTTGTAATTTTTATCAAATTATTTTAAGACCTGTTTATTTTTTATTTATTTTTTAAATTAATTTACATGTTATTATCATCTTATTTCATTTTACCTTAGGTTTATTTAGTTTTTTTTCTGTATCCATTTTTTGTTTAAATCTTAAAATTTTTAAAAATATTTTTATTTGACAGATAACATTGAAGGTATTTGTCTTGTACATGGTGTTTTGAACTATATATAAATGTATAATGGCTAATTTTAGTTAATGAATAGTTGCATTGCCTCACACAGTTATCCTTTTTGTGCTAGGAACGCTCTAACATTCTCTCTCTTTGTATTATTCAAGAATATAACAAATTATCATGACTATAGTTGCCTTGCTGTACAATAGATCTTTAAAATGTATTTCTCCTATATAAATATATTTATGCATCCTTTGCCGAATCTCTACCCATCTTCCCCTCAAACTCACTTTCCCCAGCCTCTGGTAGCCACTGCTCCACTCTTCACTTCTGTGAGATCAGGATTTTTAGATTTCACAAATGATTATATGGCTTTTGTCTTTCTGTACCTGGCTCATTTTAGTTAACATGATGTCTTCCAGGTTCAGCTGTATTGTTGCAAATAACAGGATTTCATTTTTTTCATGGACGAATACTACTTCATTGTGTATATATGCCACATTTTCTTTATCCATTATGGACACTTATTGGATTCCCTATCTTGGCTATTGTGAACAGGGCAACAATAAACATGGGAGTATAGATATCCTTCAACATACTGATTTCATTTTCTTGGGTTATATGTCCAGTAGTGGGATTGCTCTATCATGTGACAGTTCTATTTTTGATTTTTGAGGAGACTTTCTACTATTTTCCGCAATGGTTATACAAACTAATTTACATTCCCACCCTCAGAGCTTTTCTGTGTTGCGTGATCTTTGATTATTGCTTCAATATCCTTACTTTAATAAGATTTTCTGTTTCTTTTTATTTTAGTGGTGATAGGTTTTGTGTTCACAGATCATTTCTTTTAAGTTATCCAATTTGTTGATGTACAATTATTTATACTTCTTCTAATCCTTTTCATTTCTATAGAATGAGTAGTAATGTATTCACTGTATTTGATTTTAGTAACTTGGGCCTTCCTTTTTTCTTAGTCTATATCTAAATGTGTGTCAATTTTGTTAAATTTTTTAAAAGCCAATTTTTAATGTTATTGATTTTCTTTATTGTTTTTCTGTTGTCTATTTCACTGATCTCTGTTCTAATCTTTATTTTCTTCATCTTTTCACTTGGAGTTTTGTTTGTTTTTCTTTTCTAGTTCTTTAAGTTGTAAAGTTAGATTGTTGATTGATGTCTTTCTTGTTTTTTTTTTTTTAAATGTGTTTATAGGTATAGTTTTCTCCTTAGTGCTGCTTTAGCTGCATTCCATAAACTTTGGTATGTTGCGTTTCCATTTTCAGTAGTTGCTAAATAATTTCAAATTTCCTTTGTGATTTCTTCTTTCATCCATTAGTTGTTTAAGAGCATGTTTTTTAATATCCACAAATTTATACACTTTCCAGTTTTACTTCCTTTATTGATATTTATTTTCATCCTGTTGTGTATCTGAAAGCAGATACATTGTATGACATCTATATTTTGAAATCTACTGAGACTTAATTTGTGGTCTAATCTGAAAAATGTCCCAGTTGCACTTGAGAAGAATGTGTATGCTGTTATAGTTGTGTACAGTGTAATCTAAATGTCTGTTAGACCTAGTCGGTTTGTTGTGCTGTTCAAGCAATCTATTTCCTGACTTATCTTTTCTTTGGTTTTTCTATTTTTGAGAGTGGGATTGTGAAGTTTCCAACTATTATTGTAGAACTGTCTATTTCTCCCTTTAATTTCATCAGTTTTTCATACATATGTATATACTTTAGGTGCTTAGGCGTCCTTAGGTGCTTAAATGTTTATAATTGTTACATCTTCTTGCTGTATTAAACCCCATGATGTCCTTCTTTGTCTCTTGTGTTTTTTTTTTTGACTTAAAGCCTATTTCAACTGAAATTAGTATAACTATATTTGCTCTCTTCTGGTTACTATTTGCAAAAAATACTTTTTCTCTCATTTTACTTTTAATATATATTTGCCTTTGGATCTAAAGAGAGTATTTTGTAGACAGCATATAATTGGAGCATGTTTTCTTAATCCATTCCACAAATCTAATCTTTTGATTAGGGAGTTTAATCCATTTACATTTAAAGTAATTATTGATAAAGAGGAACTTACCCCTGCCATTTGTTACTTGTTTTCTATATGATTATAGTTTTTTTGTCCCTCATTTCCTTCATTGCAGTCTTCTTTTGTGTTTATATGATTTTTATAGCAAAATAATTAGACTCTTTATCATTTCCTTCTGTATATATTCTATACTACAGGTAGAATTTATTTTATCATGCTTTGCTTTATGCCACTTCACAGATACTGTGTTTTTTACAAATTGAAAGTTCATGGAAATCTTGTATTGAGCAAGGCTATTAGCACAAAATTTCATCTTTATACACTGTGTATCCAAAACAATAAATAATTATTTAAAATGCGTTAGTCTTATGTGGAAAACAAATTTTGGAGTTATAAACCAAAGATGCAATAACACTAACTTTTAGATAAAATTTTTTAATGTATTGGTTGGTTAAATTATGGAGATAGCAAAAAGTAGAGTTACAAACCATTGTCAAAGTAATAGTTTTTATAATTGTTTAGGTATTTACCTTTATGAAGATTTTTAATTATTTTGCTTTGAGCGATTATCTAGTTTTGTTTTGGTGTTTTGAGGTTTTTTTTGTTTTTTTGTTTGTTTGTTTGTTTGTTTTCATTTTACTCTGCAGTACTACCTTGAGCATTTCTTGCAGGTTGGTCTAGCAGCAACCAACAATGTCAGCTTTTGCTACTTTGAGAAACTTTGACAAAGCAAACAAAAACATAAAGTGGGGAAAATACACCCTATTCAACAAGTGGTGCTGGGATAATTGGCAAGCATCATGTGGAAGAATGAAACTGGATTCTCACCTCTTACTTTACACAAAAATCAACTCAAGATTGATAAAAGACTTAAATTTAAGACCTGAAACCATAAAGATTCTAGAAGATAATGTCAGAAAAAGCCTTCTAGACACTGGCTTAGGCAAAGACTTTGTGACCAAGAGCCCAAAAGCAAACGCAACAAAAACAAAGATAAATAAAAGAAATAATCAGCAGAGATAACAGACAACCCACAGAGTGGGAGAAAATCTTCACAATGTATACATCTGCCAAAGGGCTAATATCCAGAAGCTACAAAGAACTCAAACAAATCAACAAGAATGAAACAAGCAATCCCATAGAAAACCATGCTAAGGACAAGAATAGACATTTCTCAAAAGAAAATATACAAATGGCAAACAAGCATATGGAAAAATGCTCACATCACTAATTATCAAGGAAATGTAAATCAAAACCACAATGCAATACCACTTCATTCCTGCAATAATGGCCTTAATCAAAAATTCAAAAAATAATAGATGTTAACGTGGATGCAGTAAAAAGGGAACGCTTCTACACTGTGGGTGGGAATGTAAACTAGTACAACCACTATAGAAAACTGTGTGAAGATTCCTTAGAAAACTAAAAGTAGATCCGTCATTATACAGCAAAGATACTTGCACACATGTTTATAGCAGCACAATTTGCAATTGCAAAAATAAAAAAAAAAAAGCCCAAATGCCCATCAGTCAACAAGTAAATAAAGTGAACAAGTGAATAAAGAAAATGTGTACATTAATATATATATATATAAAACATGTATATATATGTTATATATACATATATATACATACATATAATCTATTTACCATGGAATATTACTCAGCCATTAAAAGGAACCAAATAGACTTCCACCAAGATGGCCAGATAGGAACAGCTCTGGAGCACAGTTCCCACCAAGAGCCATGAAGAAGGTGAGTGATCTCCACATTTCCAACTGAGGTACCAGGTTCAACTCAATGGGACAGGTTGGAGAGTGGGTGTAGCCCAAGGAGGGCAAACCGAGGCAGGGTGGGGTGCTGCCAAGACAATCCTAAGCAAAAAGAACAAAGCTGGAGGCATCATGCTACCTGACTTCAAACTATACTACAAGGCTACAGTAGTCAAAACAACATGGTACTGGTGCCAAAACAGAGATATAGACCAATGGAACAGAACAGAGGCCTTGGAAGTAATACCACACACTTACAACCATCTGATCTTTAACAAACCTCACAAAAACAAGCAATGGGGAATGGATTCCCTGTTTAATAAATGGTGTTGGCAAAACTGGCTAGCCATGTGCATAAAGCTGAAACTGGATTCCTTCCTTATACCTTATACAAAATTTAATTTCAGATGGATTAAAGATTTCAGCATAAGACCTCACACCATAAAAACCCTAGAAGAAAATGTAGGCAATACTATTCAGGACATAGACATAGGCAAGGACTTCATGACTAAAACACCAAAAGCAATGGCAACAAAAGCCAAAATAGACAAATGGGATCTAGTTAAACTTAAGAGCTTCTGCACAGCAAAAGAAACAATCATTAGAGTGAACCACCAACCAACAGAATGGGAAACAATTTTTGCAAGCTACTCATCTGACAAAGAGCTGATATCTAGAATCTACAAAAAACTACAACAAATATACAAGAAAAAAACAACCCCATCAAAAAGTGGGTGAAGAATATGAACAGACACTTTTCAAAAGAAGACATTTATGTAGTCAACAAACATATGAAGAAATGCTCATCATCACTGGTCATTAGAGAAATGCAAATCAAAACCACATTGTGATACCATCTTACGCCAGTTAGAATGGCGATCACTAAAAAAACCTGGAGACAAAAGATTCTGGAGAGGAGATCTGGAGAAATAGGAACATTTTACACTGTTGGCGGAAGTGTAAATTAGTTCAATCATTGTGGAAAACAGTGTGACGATTCCTCAAGGATCTAGAAATAGAAATACTCTTTGACCCAGCAATCTCATTACTGGGTATATACCCAAAGGATTATAAATTGTTCTATTACAAAGACAGGCACACGTATGTTCATTATGGCACTGTTTACAATAGCAAAGAGTTGGAACTAACCCAAATGCCCATCAATGATAGTAAACTGGATAAAGAAAATGTGGCACATATACACCATGGAACACTATGCAGCCATAAAAAAGGATGAGTTCATGTTCTTTGCAGGGACATGGATGAATCTGGAAACCATCATTCTCAGCAAACTGACTCAAAAACAGAAAGCCAAACACTGCATGTTCTCAGTCATAAGTGGGTGTTGAACAATGAGAACACATGGACACAGGGAAGGGAATATCACACACTAGGGTCTATTTGGGGATGGGGGACTAGGGGAGAGATAGAAGTGGGTGGGGAGATTGGGGAGGGATAGCATTAGGAGAGATAGCTAATGTAGGTGATGGCAGGATGGAGGCAGTAAACCACCATGGCATGTGTATAGCTGTGTAACAATCCTGCAAGATCTGCACATGTACCCTATAACTTAAAGTAAAATAAAAAAAGAAAGAAAGAAAAAGGAACAAAATAATGACATTTGCAGAAACCTTGATAGAACTAGAGACTATTATTCTAAGTGAAGTAACTCAGGAATGAAAAACTAAGTATCATATCTTCTGTCATATGTAGGAGCTAAGCTGTGGGGATGCAAAGGCATAAGAATGATAAATTGGATCTTGGGGACTCAGAGGAAAGGGTGGGAGGTGGTAAGGTATAGAAGACTACACATTGAGTGCAGTGTACACTGCTCAGGTGGTGGGTGCACCAAAATATCATAAATCAGCACAAAAGAACTTATTCATGTAACCAAACACCACATGTCTCCCAAAAACCTACTGAAATAAAAACTAAAAAAAAATTTTTAAAAATTTTTTATTTTACTTTTGAAGGAAAGTTTTGCTGGGTATAGAATTCTATGTTGACGTTCTTTTCATCTAGCCCTTAGAATATATCAACCCACTGCCTTCTGACCGCCAAAGTTTCTAAAAAAAGTCAGATGACAATTTTATTGAAGATAGTTTGCATGTGGCAAGTAGCTTTTTTCTTACTGCTTTAAAGATAGTCTTGTCTTTGGCTTTTGAAAACTTGATTATAATGTGTATTGGTATGAGTCTATAGTTTATTAAGCTTCTTGGATGTTTATATTGATGTGTTTCACTAAATTAGGAAAGTTTTCCACCATTATTACTAAGATTTTCTCCCAAACCCTTTATCTGTTTTTTTTCTGGAAATTCCAGCATGTATACTGGTCCACTTAATGGTGTTTCATAGGTCTCTTAGGCTCTGTTTACCTTTCTTGAACTTTTATTTTCAGACTCAGTAATTTTCATTGTCCTGGCTTCAATTTTACTGATTCTTTCTTTTGCCTGCTCAAATCTTTTACTCCTTTTAATGGATTTTCATCTTAGTTATTGTAATTTTCAGCTCTAATGTTTCTTTTGCTTTTCAGGTTTTCTCTATTAATATTTCTAATTCTTCATATAGCACTTTCTTACTTTCCCCATATCTTCCTTTAGCTCTTTGAGCATCTTTAAGACCATCGTTTTAAAGTTTTTGTCTAGTAGACCTGCCATTATGTATTTTTCAGAGAAAGTTTCTGTTGATGTTTTTTCCTTTGAATAGGACATACTTTCCTGATTTTTTATTGATTATTGGACATGAATCTAATAATGTGGTAACTCTAGAAATTATTTTCTTTCCCAGAGTTTGCTGTTTTTTTTATTATTTTTATTATGGTTGTTGTTATTATAAGCTTTGTCCCAAAGATCAGCCTGGGGTATAAACTTAAGGTCTTCTGAAGTTGTTTCTGAGCCTACACCCTTCCCTGGGCATGCATGATTACTTTCTAATTTTCCCTGTAACTGCAGTTGGTTTTGAATGCCCTCGTCTTTAACATCTGGCTCTCCAAAGGAAAAACAGAAAAAGTAAAGGGAAGGAGAGATGCTGACCCTTTGAATCCCCCTGGAAGTTACATCAGCTGAAGGAGGAGCTTGCAACAACACAGAGGAGATGCAACAACTCTTACTTCTTTGTTTGCATGTCTGTGATCAGAAGTAACAATCAGTGATCAGAGCACAGATCCCTGATATTTGGAGGACAGAGTAACCCTGGCTTTGACAAGCTGTGTGCAGGTTGCTCCAGGCGCAGGTGCAAGGTTGTCTTCCAGATGGCTGGTTGTGGGGAGGTGGGTAGCTGCTACTGTGATTAAAGCTGAAATTGAAGGTATAAACTAGTTTATACCTTCCTCTGGATGTTACAAGCCTTTAATAGATTCTATAGTTCCCAAATGTTTACATCAGACAGATTGTGCCAGCATAGTTGTTTTCTAGGTTGGAATACAGATTCCTAGTACTCCCTACTCTGCCATCTTCCCCTCACACTGTCTCTGCTAATGTATTTTTTAATTTGTAAAATTTCTTTCTGCTTCTCAGAACTTGGCTTTTATATAATACTCTGCTTTATTTCACTATTATCTTTCTAAAAATGTTAAATACTTGTCTTTCAAAAGACTTTATACCCTGCACTGTTGCTTATTCTCCCATGTTTCTTTGTTACTTGTTTATTATATTGATGTACCTTTTTATGTTAATGGCCTTCTTCGAATCGTGGTGATCCTTTCAAGTCCATTCGTAACTAAGAGTGATGTACTAACAAACTGCTGAAAAGCTCTGTGTGCATGTATATGTGTGTGTGTGGCGGGTGAGATATGTAGACTGCTGGGCTTTATTTACTAGCATGATAAAACTGGTTAATGCGATGAAGCTAGTCTTACTAGGGTAAGCTTACTTTTTCAAAATAGGACATCAAACTGTCTAGACTTGTAAGTCTTTGCTCTTGAAATGCTAATTTCCATAGGGCAAAATCCTTCACTTTCCTGATTGATAGCTATAACCCTTATTGTCGGTATCTGTGAGGTTTGCTGATGTTCTTTTACCTCTCCTCCACCTTTTTCAAAATTATTATTACATAGCACCTTCTGCTTTAATTCATCTCTGCAAGTCTTTCCTGAAAGTAACTCTCCAGCCTTCTGAAGTTGGGGTGAGGTTCTGATTGTGCGACGTCTTAAAAACTTTGAAGCAACTCTAGCTTGTTAGACCAATTGTACAGTCTTATGTTCAGAGATCCTTACTACTTTCTGCTTTTGAATACTTCTGGCCTTCTGGGCGATAAATTGGCATTTTTGTTGTTTTCTCTGCCTCAGGCTTTAATCAGCATTCTCCTATGTGCTGAGTCAATAATGATTTATTAATGGGCTTTCCAGATTTCAAAATTTTGTTGAGCTCCATTTGCTTTCAACTTCTATTCTCTTTTGCTATGAAGGTGAGTCTATTTTCCTTCTTAACTCAAACTTAATAGGGTTTTTAAGAAAAAGAAGCAAATAATGGGCATGTAACATCTGTGTTTAATCAGAATTCTCACTGCCTTTAAATTACATTGGACATAATTCCTGTAACTTTAATTTGTTTGTCCTAAATAATGGTTAGTATTATCCAGTATGTGTAGCTTTATGCTGAATGAGAAGCTTGAGTTTACTTTTCTTATAACAAATACTTTCACAAAAAAATAAAATATTAATACTTTTTAGCTCAATACTTCTAGTATCTGGTTGTTTTCTCCTGTACTTTTGTCCTGTTATTTTCCCCCTGCATCTTTGTTATGGCCAAACTCTTGTGCCCTGCCATGCCCCTCTCTTCAAACATAGTTCTCAACTGGAAACCACCGACACCGTCTATTTCTGCTTGTCTGGAAGCAAGAAGTGATGGAGAGGACTATTTTCTCAGGGCTAACAACCCCTGTTAATATCCCCTGGAGTTGTAAATTATTTTTTATTTTTCTCCACCTCAGGATATGAAATAACTTGTGTGTTGCTCTTAACTTTTGTTACTGGACTCCACTTTTAACTCTCATATACTTCTGAGATAGCTCATCAACCTAACTGCGTTCGTTTTGAGACTTCATTTCATACCTCATAGTTGCTGGTTCGTGAAGAATTCCATTTTTGTTTTTAAGCTCTGGCCCAAATCCTACTTAAATCTTTCCTATCACTTCTAGGGTTTGGTGGGGCAGCACTGGGGAGTATAGAGAGGAGAAATGATATCTGTACTCAGTGTGCCATAGTAAACATCCAAAGCCCAGAGGTTGCATTTACTTCCTTACAGTTGTCTGAGTTTTTTCACAGAGAATGTATTGCTTTTGAATCGGAAAAATACTGATTATTGTACCATCATTTCAGAATAAAAGAATAAAGAGAAGAGGAGAAATACTTCTCAGATGCTTGCCTACCATTTCAGCCAACTCGGTGAATCCCTCATGTGGAACATTCTCTTATGGCGTCCATATGCTTTGTTTTCCTTAAAGGTAGTGGGTCATGCTTGGGACACATCAGTGTAATTTGCTTTTGGTACTTAGAGAAGATCTGCTATTTGGTTGCTACATTGGCTTCACCCTTTAAACTCAATTGCCGAAAACCTTCTACTGTGCCATATTTTGGAATCCCTAAATTTTGAGATGAAAAAAAAAGATCACGTGATAGCATAGGTTATTAGCTCTAATCAATATAACAGCATCAGTAATCTGAATAAAGTGGGTCATTTGGATTTTTAAAAATTTGAATATGCGTTGTCAAATATAGTTAGCCATTCTTTCACTTAATTAGCTTTATATGCTGTATTTGTTGAAATTCTAACAGTCAATTAAAATATACATTATATTTATTATTGAAAGAGCAAAATGCAATAATAAATTTATTTATTGTGAGTTGTTAATTTTCTGGACAATCTTAAGAGTTTTACGTAGTAAAACAAATGGGAAAAGAAATGAATACTTCACATAAATATAAGAGATAGTGCATTGGTGATTCGATAGCTTTAGAAAGCATATTATATCCTTGTAGAATAAATAAATATTTATAAAATTAAAATTGTTTGGCAATATCAAACTAGCTTTAAGCACTGTATTAATTTTTAGCTTCTTAATTCCACTTAAGTCGTGAATTTTTATAACTTTTCTAGATGAATTTACAACAGGATTCTAATTTTGCAACCAAAATCATAAAGGATAATATCCAAGATAAATATGTGTAATTCATAGCTAACAAAAAATATAAAGACAAAAAAGTTAGAGAAAAATAAGGTACTTTCCCCCCCACAAGATATTTTGCTGCTCTACCAATCTCAGTTTCTCAGTTGAAACGTGAACATGTACCTTGTATAATGAATATGTGTTTTAATGACTGCTAGAAGACTCTAGAAACTGACAATGAAGACTAAATGTTCTTCCTCTAAGAATTAAAATGTTTGAACTTGATTACTAATTGTTTAATAATTACATTTTATTGTTTTAAAATAAGATTTCAATTTTATTTTAGTAGTATAGGAAAACAGTCTGCTGATATTGGGCTTCAGCATTGACTTTAGCTGAGCACAGATTTTTACCTCTCAACCATTGAGCATTTGGTCAAAATGTATATTAGATGTGCTTCTATTCATTAACATTATTACAAAAATAAAAACGATTGAATGGAATAGACTAGAATGAGAAACATCAGAATGCATTGCATGCAGTAAAGCTAAGTACTGTTTTGTGAACGTTGCATTTTAGTTTGTATATGTGTGTATACACACATACTGGGTTATGTAATAACATGCATTTTTGTACTGAAGGCCATGGCTCATGATAAAGAGATTAGCATTCACTGATCTAGTAGGGAAAAAAAGATGCTGAATTTGGAGCAGGAGGATAGGCATTAACTTCTGGAATTGCTAACAAAAGATAGTAATGCAAAGTTTTGGAAATGTTCTTTTTTAAGGAACCAAAATAATATGACCTGCAGTCTTAATGAAAGATGCAATAGCAATTAGAAGTTAGAGGTATGTGAGAGGAAGGTAGGAGTCAAAAATCAATTGGTAAAATATTATTAAATGGCCAAGAAAAATTAGAGAGGTAAAAATATCTGGACTATCTTAGCTAATAACAGTGATGATAATGATGATAATACATGATAGTTCTTAACACCTTTTGTGGTTATCACAGCAATTTCTACTGTGGCTATTCTAGCATTGTTGATTCTTACAATAACCTGACTGAAAAAAACAGAGTAAAGATGAGTAAAGATTGGTAACTCCATTTTGCAGATAAGGAAAGGTTCACTTTATGGGTAGTATAGCTATTTAACAAGAATAAAAAAGATCTGGGCTTGTTTCATCATTTTTAAAGGCTTTTTATACTTATTTCATATGTTTGACAACAAACTTTTAATATAAGTTTTATAGGTGAGAAAGCTGAGGAAATTGAATAGTTCATTCAAATATATACAGTATGGCATATACAACATAGAGCCAGGCCTGAAAATAGAGTATTTTTCTTCAAATGGTGATATTCTTTCCGCTTCATTCTGCTAATCTCTCAAAACTTCTGCCTAATATTTTAAGTAGCTAAGTTTACAAATATATATTATCTATTACTGAGAAGGTTGAAGGTGTAGGGCAGCATTTTTGAGGCTACAGTTTGAAATAAAAATGAGATATTTTTTATTTACTAAATAAAAGTAAAAGTGACCATTGGCAATTACAGGGTAACTTTTTTTTGGATTCTCATGCATTTCACCATAAATTTTCTCAAAAATGTCGTTGAATCTTTGTAAGACTAAGCCATAATGGGCTATTTGAGAAATTAAGATATTTGAACACAGCCCTAAGTTTTGAAGTTAACATAAAGGAGAATGTATCCTGTGAAAAACTCATCATTTGGTACAAACGAGACATTAAACAGTGAGTGTAACTGTCCACCTAGGTAAGACTTCACCCAGTTACAACATCACACACTACCCATTTCATGCTTTCCTCCATAAAGACATCATGGAAAATGTTCATTATGGTCATTTATATCAATATGTGTTTGGAGGTTATGAAATGAAGGAGTAGAAGGAGTGGCCTTCTTTCTTTGTGGGTATCTCATTAGAGGGTTCATAAAAATAGAGGTATTCAGGTTGTTGTTTCAAAGTGAGCCAGAGAATGCCCTGAGGAGTGCCCAGTGAGGGTATCAGTAAGAGATTTTCATTAACAACAAGCTGTATGAAGGCATTATAATAAAATGGGAAACCATTGGTCACTAGGTATTGTTGGATTGTGGGCTATGTGGATGTGGATAACAGAATGTAGGGAAAGGAGTTGCTGGAAATGGAGATGGCTGGTGAAGGATGGTGTATTAGTACACATCCTAGAGGATTTTAAATGGTAGGATTGATGGTTTGATGAGTCTTTTTCTTTTGTTGAGTTACTGAGTTACCAGATGGCTACATTTTCCTTACCCATTTAATCCTCCCAATCTTTGCATTACATTAATCCATGCTCTAGATTCCCTCTTTGACTCATCCACTAGTTCCTCCTTTCTGTTCTGTGAGGATTTCTAAAGGCAAATTTTAATTTCTTTACCCTGGGTTCAGACACCCACATACAACATCACCAACAACCTTTGTATATTCTCATAAAATAAATGCCAATATGAGTATTTGGTGCTGCCTCTTTCTTTAACTAGATCACCAAGGGGTTTTAGCTACTTTCCAAAAATATTTCTAAAACAGTATCCTGAAAACTTAGATTTCCATTTTCTCATATGGTCAACTTGGAACTTATATGAGAAAGACCCAGACTTCAAGGGCTGCTAAATTTTGTAGATGCTTATAATCTCTGATACTCATTTTATTTATAGTGTCAAAATTGATTTTTTAGAAACCTTAAATTTCCCATAAAAGAATGAATTCAATTAGGTGTAAAATCTGCTTAGCTCTAAATGGGTAAGGGGAAACACCACATCCAAAAGAGAATGTTATAGAATGTTATAGAATTATATAGAATATAATCTCTGATACTCATTTTATTTATAGTGTCAAAATTGATTTTTTAAAAACCTTAAATTTCCCATAAAAGAATGAATTCAATTAGGTGTTAAATCTGCTTAGCTCTAAATGAGTAAGGGGAAACACATCCAAAAGAGAATGTTATAGAATATATTTAAAGCTTTAACCTTACCCTGGAGCAGCCACCCCTCATTAACTCTGACTGCTCTCCTGATTTCATTCTGTCCCAGGCTGCGCACACAACCCATCTACTTTCCAACACCACTGAGTTCTTCTGTATTTATACCCCATAATATCCCTGTTGTCTTTTGAGATGGAGGCTTGCTGTACTTTGGAGAACCTTCCCCTCTTCTCAAGTGGCTAAATCCCTTTGTTTTCTCCTCCTCTTTCCCAACCATTGCTTGATAGCCTTCAAAGTTTTAACTCTATTGACCATGCACACTGTTCCACTTTTTCCTCTCTAGAAAATATTCTAAGATGCTCTTTGAAATGGGCCTATTCTGTTACAGTTTTTTTGCCTATAGCTCTGCACAGAGCGTCTTTGACCTCTTTGTTCCTCAGACTGTATACCACAGGGTTCAGTAGGGGGGTAATGACAGTGTAGGTCACTGAGATCAGCTGATCCTGATCTAGGTTATTCTCTGACTTGGGTTTGAGGTAGGCAATGGAGGCACAGCCATAGTGGACAATGACCACAGTAATATGAGAAGCACAGGTGGCAAAGGCCTTTTTCCTGCCTTCAGCAGAGGCGATCTTGAGGATGGCAGAAATGATGAGGATGTAGGAGATAAAAACCAAGCCCATGGGAATCAGGATCACCAGCACACTGATGATCATCGTCAGGATTTCATTGACTGTGGTGTCAATGCAGGAGAGCTTCATCACAGGTCGGATGTCACAGAAGAAGTGGGGCACCTTTGTAGTACAGAAAGGCAGCCTGAATACAGCTGACACCTGTGTCATTGCTACAATTAGGCCAATGCTGCAGGCCCCCCACACCAGCTGCATACACACTCTCTTGCTCATGATGACTGAGTACCTCAAGGGGTTGCAGATGGCCACATAGCGGTCATACCCCATTGCTGTGAGCAGGAAGCAGTTGTTGATAGCCAAAGTAATGAAGAAAAACATCTGAGTGGCACAACCTGCCAAAGAAATGGGCTGACTCAGGCCTATGAGGTTAAAGAGCATCCTTGGTATAATGACAAGGGTGTAGGCAGTCTCTGAACCTGACAGCGTGCTGAGGAAGAAGTACATGGGGGTGTGGAGGTGATGATCAATACTAATGATACTCACAATGATAACATTGCCTGCCAGGGTGAATATGTACAGTGTAAGAAACACAACAAAGAGGGTGAGCTTGTGCTCATGGAAGCTGGAGAAACCTTGAAAAATAAACATGCTCACCAAAGAGTGATTCTCTTTCTTCATTAAATCACACATGATATCTAAGAAAGACAGAAAAATGTAAGGAATCTAGATGGTTGATTTCTGTCAAATAGTAAGCTGGGAAAACTCCTGTGATTAATATATCTTAGGTCTCTGCTTTTTTGTATTCACATTCATGCTTATTTATTTTAGGAGTAGAGAGTGGAGAAACATTCTTTTCTCATTCAGAAGAAAGTACATGACTTTTAAAGTCAAATGTTGTAAACTAATTTCCTAGTTCTAGCATATGCTAACTTATCTTGGGCAAGAACTTATCATTTCTAAGACCAGTTTCCTCCTCTTTATGGATGTAGTGGTGATAACATCATAGAATTGTGGATGGAGAAATTGCATACTAATTATAATAATCATATTTGAATTTTAAAAACAACATTGAATAAATTCAAGTTCAATGGCATCATGCAGAACTCCAGGCTCCATAGCTACCTGATGATTTTTGAGCTTCTATAGTTTGAACAGAGGCTGTGTTACTGTAATTTCCACACTGGGTTTTCATTCCATTATTTTCACTCTGATGATCTTGCTCCTCTCAACTCTGTTCTACACTCCTCTTCCCTAGACACCACTCATTCTTCAAAGCCAAATAAAACTCATGTCCTCTAGAAAATCTTTTTATCTTTTCTTGTGTCCTATATATCCCTGCACATGTGGGTAGCACAGAACTGTTTACTGTTTTTTTTTTTTTAATTTTTGTATTGTAAGCACCTTACAGTGAAATTGTGATTACAAAATATTTTTGCATACATTATTTAATTTCATTACCATCCAACAGAGCGGGGAGGACAAAGATGAACTGTTTCTCTCTAGACGCAAAAACTGAAGAACAGCTCTGATTAGGGAATTATTTTTAGATAGACATGTGTCAAAGGACTAAACCAAGACTGGAATTCATATCTTTTGACTATATGTCCATTTTTCCTTCTACTACACAGAACTGCATTATAAAACTGTCTCCTCCACAGCTAAACAGGGACCGTGTATCACCACCTTTTATGATCCCAGGTTGGCCACTCCACTGTAGGGCACACATATCTGCTGGTAGAATCATTACAAGTCATTGCTCCTTCACACAAATTGTCCGTTACAAAGTAGAATATTGGAGCATTATGATGATATTTTCTTCAAAGAGAAGGCATAAATGTTTCTAATCTTTGATCTTTTATGATGTCTAGGTGTATGATACAACAAACAACTAAATAATTGGCCTAAATTTTAACACTGAAATTATAACACTATGAGAAAATATGACATTATTAACAAGTAATTGAAAAATGTACTGGTAGTGCAACTTTTCCAGTAGCCTTACCTTATCAGTAATCACTGTATAATAACATAATAGGGTCATTGTATAAAAGATAAATTCAGAAATATAATGATGGAATTGCTTCAAAAGTACAATTTGTTGGAAGTAAAGCAAATGAATCACATCACAAAATGATTTACTATTGGGTAAATTTCAAAGGTAAGCTTCTTTAGTGCTTTTAAAATTAAGTTCAATTTATCTATTTTCAGAAATATACCCCTTTTCATAAGAAAATGTACAAGAAAGTATAAGAAATTGGTGCATGGTTGTGCTTAAACTCCTTAGTGCATGATATGAAAGAAAATCAGATGAGGTTGCAAAAAATAAATTTTGTGTTAGACATCAGGGACCATTTCTTGACAGGAAAAGTTGTTTGTGATGTGTGCAGCATGGTAAGTAACTGTAAACACTCTTTATGAAGCTTTCTAAACTGTGTCTCTGTGGACTATGGATTGTCTGAAGATAAGAAGACAGACAAGGGAGCATGCATAGCTGATAAGTGGCAGAGCCACATTTCTTATTATCATGTTAATCAAGGTATTCTTTAATCATGAGAAATTCCAGTTCCTTAGGATTAACAGGAGATCTTCAAAAGTAATAAATCAAGGAAAACCCAAATATTCCTAGACATCAGGATTCTTTCCAGCTTAATATAATTTGCCCTTTAGCAATGATAAAAAAAAAAAAACTCATGCATTATTTTATTTTTTATATGGCTCCCTCTGCTAACCATTGAAGTCTCTTTCCAAATCACTTACTTCTCTTTCTGCAAATCTGTGGCTCAACAGATAAATTGAGGTAGAGGTCAGAGATGTGAATCCTTGATCACAAATATTCACCAATCAAGATCATGAAGAAAAGGCACCTGAATATAGTCCTTCCATCTGCCATAGGACCAGTCTAGGGATGGAGGTCAAAAGAAAGTTATAGGGAGCTCTTCGGATACTGGATATTTCCTCCAGCTTGAGGAGAACCTTTTGATGCCAAAGAAAGGCTCTCTGATGGGTAGCTTTCAGGGTTTCAGGGTTTCTCAGTGCCATTCACTGAGCACTCTTGAGAGTCACCCTGGGAGCAGGAGGAGGCAGACAGCCAGTAACAGGGGACCTCGTTATGTGTAGGGCACATTTACCAGATTACATGGACTTGTGCTTTGGGAGTCTTGAGGCAGTTTTCACTGCAAGTAGAAATAGCAGTGGCTTATTTGTCATGTTTTATTTTTTAAATGAATATTCTATTTTTATACCATTGAGCCTTGGAAAACCATGGTTACAAAGCCTGAACAAGCTCTAGCTAAAAGCACTGTCTTGGATTCCAGGAAACTATACAGCTCTCTATAGTAAGAACCTTGTTCAATGTTATAAGCTGTGCTTTTTTTTTTTTTCTCTCTGAACTAAAAAACTCAATTTTGGCCAGTTTTTGTCCTCTGGGATTCAGAAATGGAAAATCAAAACTCATTAGACAATAGAAACCTCTCTAGAAGGCCAGGAGACCACTTTAGTGCTCCAAGTTTCATGAGCCCAATCTGGGGTTATCTCCATACTTGTTTTCCTGCCACAACCCTAGGCACTTTATTCTATTTTTTTTAAATTTTGCATTTCTCTCTTCACAAATTCTGCCAATTCTCCTCCAAGTTAATTTTTCCATACTTGGCCAAAAATAAGCTTCCTGCATTCATATCTTAATAAACCTGAAAAATGCTCCTGATACTCAATTTTTTATTTGTATTTTAAATTTCCCATTTGTCATAACTTGAAATAATTTGGGGGGACAAAATCTTGCTCTGTTTCCCTGACTGGAGTGCAGTGAAGCAATCATAGCTCACTACAGCCTCAACCTCCTGGGCTCAAGCTATCCTCCTGTTTTGACCTTCTGAATAACTAGGACTACAGGTGTGTGCCACCATACTCAGCTAACTTAAAAACAATTTAGAAATGGGATATCATTATATTGCCTAGTTCTCAGACTCCTGGCATCAAGTGATCCTCGTGCCTCAGCCTCTCAAAGCACTGGATTACAGGCAAGAGACACCACACTCAGCCTGTGGTAACTTTTACATTTAAAAAATAATAAAATTAAAAAGTTTACAGCAAATATAAGAATGTTTGCTGGAATTCATTCATAAAGCCATCTGATCCTGGGCTTTTCTTTGTTGGAAGGATTTTGATACTGAGTCAATCTACTGATTTTTATTGTATGTTCAAGTTTTCTATTTCTTCTTGATTAGCTTTGGTAGGCTGTATAATTCTAGAAATTAATCCATTTTTTCTAGTTTATACAAATATAATTTTTGGCATTTAAGCGTTCATGGAAATCCCTATGATCCTTTTTATTTCTTAGACATCTGTTGCAATGTCTCCTTCATTTCTCAATTTATTTGAGTCTTGATCTTCTTTTTATTTCTTAGTCTAGCTAAGGGATTGTCCATTTTATTTATTTTTTTCACAGGAATAACTTTTAGATTTGTTAATTTTTCTATTGTTTTTCAATTCTCTGTTTGATTTATTTCTGCCCTAATCTTTATTATTTTATTTTCATGTTAACTCTGGGTTTAGTTTGTTCTTCTTTTGCTTGTCCCTTGAGGTATATAGTTAGGCTTTTGTATCTGAGACCTGTCTTTCTTGAAATGTAGGCATTTACTGTCATGAACTTTTCTTTTAGTACTGCTTTTGTTGCTTCCTATAGTGTTGGCATGTTTTAGTTTTGTTTTTATTTGTCTCAACATATTTTTTAGATTTCTTTTTAATTTCCTTTCTGACCCAATAGTTATAGCGTGTTTTTTAGTTTCCATGTAATTATAAATTTTTCCATTTCCTTGCTGTTACTGAGTTCTAGTTTCATTCCACTGTGGTATTAAAAATTACTTGATATATTTCCATTTTTCTCAAATTTATTAAGACTTGTTTTGTGATCTAACATGTGATCTATTCTGAAGAATAATCCATGTTCATTTAAGAAAAATGAGTATTCTGCTGAAGAAAATTCTTCAAACCCAAAGGAAAGAATGCTAACATGATTGTTATACTAATATTGTGATTGTGGTGTTTGACCCACTTCTACATTTATTAAGAAGACTGAAAGAGAAAATAAGACAAATTAAGAACAATAACTACAGCAATTTAAGATATAGTCAGTAAAAAATTTTACATTATGACATCAGAAATTCAACAGGTATGGGGCAGAAGGTAGTCTGTACACATTTTTATTTTATTTTGTTTTCTCTTTGTTTCTTTTATTGTTATCAAAGCTAAGTTCAAATAAAACTTTTTAACTGCAGGTTGTAACTATCAGATGTTTATATAAGCTTCATGCTAATCAAAATGCAAAAACATATAATAGATAAATAAAAAGCTATAAATTAAAAAATAACTTCAATATAAAGAAAGACAGTGAGAAAAGAAGAGAGGAGTTACACCACAACTGGTAAAGAAGTAACAAAATGGCAGTGGTAAGGCTTTACCTATCAATAATAACATTCAATGTAAATGGAGTACATTCTCCAATTAAAGACATTGAGTGGCTGAATGGATAAAGAAACAAGACTCGACTATATCCTTCCTACAAGACTCAGTTGATCTATAGAGACACACATTTATTGAAAGGGAAGAGATGAAATTTACATTTCATGCAAATGGAAATCAAGAAAGAGCAGGTGTAGCTATACTTATGTCAGATAAAATAGATTTTAAGTCAAAAACTGTATAAAGAGACAAAGAAGATGATTATATAATGATAAGAGAGTCAATTCAGCAAGAGGATGTAATAATAATAAATACATAGTACCCAATACTGGAGCACCCAAATATATAAAGCAAGTATTAGTAAATCTAAAGAGAAATAGGCTACAATACAATAATAGTAGGGGACTCCAGCACTCCACACTCCACTTTCAGCACTTGAAAGATTATCCAAGCAGAAAATCAACAAATAGACATCAGAATTACACTCCAGTCTAGACTAAGTGGGTCTAACAGACATTTACAGAATATTTTATCTAACCACTGCAGGATGTACTTTTTTTTTCTCATCAGCACATATAACATTATCCAGGAAAGATCACATATTAGGGCATAAAACAAGTCTTGAAAAATTCAAAGAAGTCAAGTCACATCAAATATATTTTCTGATCACAACAGGGTAAAATTGTAAATCAGTAACAAGAACTTTTAAAACTGTACAAGTATGTGGAAATTAAAGAATATGTTCCTGAATTACCAATGAGTTGGCAAAGACATTAAGAAGGAACTTTAAAAATTTCTTAACATAAATTAAAATGAAAGCACAACATACCAAAACCTTCAGGATACAGCAAAAGCATTACTAAGAAGGAATTTTATGGCAGTAAATGCCTATATCCCCAAAAAACAAGGACTCCAAATCAACAATCTAATGATGCGCTTTAAGGAACTAGGAAAGCAAAAATAAAGCAAACCCAAAATAGGTAGAAAAAAAAATAAAGATCTTAGCAGAAATAAAGGAAAATCAGAGTAGGAAAATAATCTAAAAGTTCAACAAAACAAAGAAATTGGATTGTTGAAAAGATAAACAAAATTGACAAACCCTTAGCTAAAACAACCAAGAAAAACAAGAGAGAAGACCCAAATAAATAATATCGGAGATGAAAATATCACAATTCATACCACAGAAATACAAAGGATCAGTAAAGAGAATTGTGAACTACAGTACACCATCAGATTGGAGAACCTAGAAGAAATGCATAAATATCTGAACACATACAACCTACCGAGATTGAACCATGAAGAAATAGAAAACATGAACAGATCAATAATGTGTAATGATTTTGAAACAGTAATAAGTCTCCTATCAAAGAAAAACCCAGGACTTGATAACTTCACAATGGTTGTATTGGACACACTGAGGAGCTGGCCCTATGCAAAAAGAGGAATGTCGCCCTAGAAGGAGGTGAAAACTTTGCCCACCATGTAGGAGGGAGATACTGCTGGTAAACCTAAGTATCCTCCAGTCTAGGAAGGTGAGAACTTCATCCCTTATGGATGAAGACTTGCCTATTACTGGAGAGTCATACTTTTTAAATAGAATTTTACATTCTGGGGAAGCATATGCTTTATGAATTACCACAAAACATACTCTTAGAAGAAATATTATGAAATGTTATATAATGATAATCTAATGCTTCCCTTCTTTTTAAAATTCTTCTTCTTCCAGGGGACATTCATTTGCCCCAGGGAAGGATAAACCCAAAAGAATGCAGAAAAAAGTTAACTGAATTTCAAAAAGATTTTTATAAAACTCATAACTGAAATATTTGTATTGAAAGTTGAAATAGCTTTTAAGTTTACCAAACTTTTCTAGGGTGGAAAGTCTCTTTTAATTTACAAAGAATTATTTTGAATATCAAAAGCCTACGTACTAAGGTACTTTATATATGATATGTATACTGTATATTATGGAGTAGGAAAGAATTCAAGGTTTTTTGTTTTTTTTTTTTTCTTTTGCCAAAATAAAATACAGGCATTCAGCCTTTGGAGAAGATGGCACCTCGGTTAGATATTGTGGAAAGCCCACTCTTGGTCCTACCCCAGGTAAACCCTGATGTAAGGAAGGAAGGGATCTGATTGAAGCAGAGAAGATATGCCCCTCACTTTTCAGAGAAGCCTCTTAGAAAAGGCTTGAATACTGGTGGAACAGAAATGGGTGAGTAAGGAACCAGGTGATAACTTGATGATACCTCACTGAGTTGCCTCCACTCCTCTACAGGATCAAGGGTGCAGTTGATTGTCCAGGTGCCCTCAAGAAGTGGCAGAGAGAAGGCCAGAGGACCTAGAGTAGCTTCAGAATGGTCACAAGGAGGATGTGAAGTGCAGGGACTATACTGATAAGGACCATAGCAAGACTGGAATCATCTCAATTAATGGCAATAGAGATGGCCCTGGGCTTGTGTATATAAAAAGAATCCAATCTAAGGTGGTAAAAATGACCCTGGACAATGTTCTTCTTCCAGAAAGCTAGAAACCTTGACCTGAACTTGATTCACCCCAAAGATGATGGAGAAGTAGAAGAAAGGGGAGAAGCAGAACGTTTAATTATATTGTTTTTACTCATAACATGACTCATTAATCACTAATTTCTTGAGTTTAAGGTTTAGAAGATTTAGATTACTTTTTTATCAAGCAGATTTGGAGCTCAGAATTACAAAGTAGAATGAATTGCGGAACTTTCTTAAAGCAACCTTTGTATGCACTTGCATATATAATTCATAATTGGTTTACACATTTTATTTGACATTTCTGCATTTTAAAAATATTTTACAATGAGAATCCTGTGTACTCATAGTTCTTGTGTATCTTTTTATAAATATCTTAGTATTGTAACATTGATTTGCTCAGTAATTTTAACTGTTAATCATTATAGTTTTAATTATATATTTTGTCCCACAAATTGAGTGTAAAATTCACCCAATTTTTTTAATTTTTATTTTTGAAGTGAGGAATAGTAAATAGTCTTTTATTAATCTGCTTCTTATTTCATTGCTTTAATTTTATGGAAGTTTTCATGTCAAAAGCTTTTACTGTTGACTTTGTTCAGTTTTTCAGGAGTAATGAAATTACCTAATTTTTCAGAAAGGTGTTATGTTGACTCACATTTCCATTTAATTGTCTTTCCTTGCATGTGCAACTTGGCCTACAAAGGGAAAGAGAGGACACAATCTGAAAGACGTTTTAAAAATGATTTTTGCTCCTCTTGACCCCCACTTTGTCCCTCCCTTCTCATCTATCACTCCAATCTGCACCTGCTTCTAAAGTTTCTTTCTTCTTAGCCAATTTCATAGCATTTTATAGCATTATGCTCCCTGAGTCGTCTCCTCTTCTGATCCTGCTTACCTTGTTCATGAGGAAGGCACTCCTGTCAGCCCCACAAGGCCTTCTCCTCCATGTGGCTTATCTTCAGCCAGAAGAAGCAAAGAATCACACCAAGTTAGGCAAGCTCTGTTCACATGCCCCAAGTCTCATAGCTGTCATGTGCTGATTAGGAGTCTTCTCCACCCAATCTCCCCACTACTCCCCACTTTCACCACCTAGTTCCCCTTCGTTTACAGTCCCACATGCAGGTGGCAGAAAATGTGCAGGGGATTCCCTGAAAATATTCTTTCTAAAAAGTTTTTAGCTCATTCCAAACTCATCTCTTAAAAGACAGCTACGTTCTTGCTCTGCTTATCTCATTAAAACACAAGGCAATTAGATTTCTGCACATATCCTTTTAAGTAGCTGCTTGTTCAAGCATCCAATTTATGACAAAAGATTCAGTTGAGTAATTTAATGTGGTTTGCACTTCAGCAAGATGAACTGGTATCTTTAAGCTTGAGATCAACACTAGATCATACTGTGGCCTTGTCATGATCTCGTTGAATAGAGCCAATGGGTGTCTGTCTATAGATGTTTCAAGTGACCTGTGTTTTTATTCTGTTCCCAAAAGGGTCAGAAAATGAGCCTCAATTATTAGAGGCTAGCTCCCAGTTTCCCTTTTGCCTTGGCTCTGACTGTGATGTATGAGGCTTCACTGATCACATAAAATTCTGTCTCTATGACTTTACCAATAGGCTTCCACCTGGAAGGCACACACAACTACTTAAGAAGAGAGTATCATCTTAGGAGTAGGATTTCCTGCCCAGCACTCTATGCAGAGTGTCCTGGACTGCTTTATTTCTCAGACTATACACAATGGGGTTGAGTAGAGGTGTTATGACAGTGTAGGTCACTGAGATTAACTGATCCTGATCTTTGGTATTCTCCAACTTGGGCTTGAAGTAGGCAATGGAGTCACAGCCATAGTGGACGATGACCACAGTGAGGTGGGAGGCACAGGTGGCAAAGGTCTTCTTCCGGCCTTCAGCTGAGGCAATCTTGAGAATGGCGGAAATAATAAGGACATAAGAGATGAAGAGAAAGGTGGCAGGGGCTGTGATAGCAAGGAGGCTGATAATTAAGGTCAGAATGTCATTGATGATTGGGGTAGCACAGGCCAGGTCCAACACAGGCCGAACATCACAGAAGAAATGCTCAATCAATGAGGTGCAAAAGGGCAGTCTGAAAATGGCCACAGTCTGAACCAATGAGAGTGAGAACCCTGCGGCACAGACTGAGGATGCCAGCATAGCACACACCCTCCAATTCACAATGACTGAGTAGCGAAGTGGGTTGCAGATGGCCACATAGCGATCATATCCCATTACTGCTAGCAGGAGGCAGTTGGTGATGGCAAAGCCAAGGAAAAAGAAGAGCTGAGTCCCACAGCCCTCCAGGGAGATGGATTGGCTCAGGCCTACAAGGCTACAAAGCATGCATGGGATAATGACCAGGGAATAGAAAGTTTCTGAAGTGGAGAGCACACTTAAAAAGAAGTACATAGGAGTATGGAGGTGATGGTCAACGTAGATTGTAGTCAGAATGATGAGATTGCCAGCCAGTGTTAGGATGTAGAGGGCGAGAAAGACCACAAAAAGTATGAGCTGATGTTCTCGAAAACTGGAGAAACCTTGGAAAACAAACTCTCTTACCTCTGTGTGGTTGGCTCTCTGCATTGAGAATCTCAGGTCTGAAAGAATAAGAGAAAGTCCACACTATCTTTTAGCAAAAAATAACTGTGCTCTTGAGTACACTACAGAGGGCAGAAATGCAACACAGCAAAGACTCAGTTCAAAATTCAGTGAATCAACTTTTTTCTTCAGGGACATGGCAGACTAACTCGTTGGACTGAAAATAAAGATGCACAAAACTTGAGTGTTTGTATTTAAAATTTTGATATAAAGCATTCTTCTTAAGTACACCTGGGTCATTTTTTAAAAAATGATCATCAATGGCCCATGAAATTGGTCTCAAAATTTTTTAGAAACTGGATGTTCTTAAAAGATAATCATATTCTTAGACTATAGTATAATTAAAATAGAAAATTTCATCGAGGTGCGGTGGCTCATACCTGTAATTCCAGCACTTTGGGAGGCAAGGTTGAGCTGATTGCTTAAGTCCAGGTGTTCAAGACCAGCCTGGACAAGATGGCGAAACCCCATCTCCCCAAAAGATACAAAAATTAGCTAAGCCTGGTGGCTCATACCTGGAGTTTCAGCCACATGGGAGGCTGAGGCAAAAGGATCACTTGAGCCTGTGTGGCAGAGGTGGCAGTGAGCAAAAATTGTGCCACTATACTCTAGCCTGGATGACAGAGTGAGAACACCTTGTGAAAGAAGAAAGACAGAAGGAAGGAAGGAAGGAGGGAAGGGGAAGGGAAGGAGGGAGGGAGGAAGGAAGGAAGGAAGGAAGGAAGGAAAGAAGAAAGAAAGAAAGATAAGGAAAGAAGGAAGGAGGGAAGGAAGCAGGGAAGGAAATGGAAGGAAGGAAAGTGAAGAGGGAAGGAGGGAGAGAGGGAAAAGGAAAGAGAGAGCGAGAAAGGAAAGAAAGGACAGAAAGAAAAGAAAAAAAATTTTATAAAAATGCAAATGTTTGATAATGTAATTTGTGATTTAAAGAATTCATAATGATAATTTTAAAAATATTTATCATTAAACAATAATATGAGTCACATACCAAGACATGTTCAATCAATTTAGAACATACCAGAAGGAAAATTCTAGTATAAAATGATTATTAGAGAAGAAGAGGCCGAAAATAAGCTCAGCAGCAATCCTAAGAAGTTATAAAAGCAAAACCATGAAAAAAGTAGAAAGAAAAAAATCGTGATGATACAGATGTTAATAATATAAAAGAAGGATAAAATAGAGAAGATTCACAAAGGTATAAATCAATAAACTTGAAGTAAACTGCTAGTGAAACTGGTCAAGAAAAAAGGAGAGAATACATAAATAAACTCTGATAAATAAAAGCACATAATTATGGACATTTTTGGCACAAAAAGATGAAAAGTAACATTATAAAAAGCTTTATCAATAAAATGGATACATTGTGTTGAATTTTCTAGCCAGGCCAATAAAGCAAGAAAAGGACATTAAAGATATAAGAATTGATAAGAAATTGATAAGAAATAAAACTGGCATTTTTTACAGTAGAAGTGACTGTGTACATACAAAATTAAGACATTTATAGAAAAAAATAATATTCAATCACAAATCAGAAAACCTGAAAAGTCCTGTAACTATTTTAAGAAATAAACATAGTTAAAATGATAAACCTTCAGACTAAGATAATTTACTAATAAGAGTTACAAAACATTCAAAGATAAATTAACATCAGTATTATACAAACTATTTTAGA
>NW_016107628.1:1318363-1365833 GCF_001604975.1 Cebus imitator
GATCATACAGGGTCTTGTGCCACTTTGTAAGGCCAATGTAGAGCCAGCAAAGCTTTTAAAACTGTGAATAGCACAATCAGATGTGCATTTCAAAAATTCTCGTTGAAATGAGAAAAATGAATTGGAGAAGAGCAAATTTGGAAGCAGACAATTTAATTAGGAAGATGCTGCAGTTCTCCAATGGAAATAGGGTGGTATATATGGAGATGATTTTGGCTTGCTGGGACACATAGAACCAGCTCACGATAGGCATCCTAGGATACATGGTCAAGAGGCCTGCCTTTACCAGCCCTATTAGTGATTTGAGTCATTTCTCAGAAGATGTTTATCTAAAGAAAGTGAAGCTTTTTTAAGATGTCTGAAGGGCATGCATTGTAATCCTCCTATTGTAGCTTCACAGAATACCCACTTAGTCACCACAATGGAGAATCATTATAGCCTCTCACCCAATTTCAGACTAGAGCACTTGAATGAAGAGGTGGCCATGTCCCTTTAAGAACAGACCCTGTGACATTGCCACAAATATATATTATAAACACACATATCAGTCACTATAAAAAATAAGCTCTCATTGAATACATGGGACCTACTGAGTTGCAAGGCTTTTAGTGGTAAAGATGCTTACACTATATTCTTGACTAACTTCAGGGCCTTCTCTTGTTTTGGGCCCTACTCAAAACTGATGGTATCGTGAATTACTTAGGAAATGGGTTGAAGTAGCTGAGGTGCACTATGTTGCCAAATGTGTCTAATTTAAATAATACATTTAGAAATAGGGAAATAAACAGGGAGTGTTTGGGAATCACTGGACATGTTATGAAATAAATTCAGGCCAAAAATTGCTATTTTTAGTTGACCTTCGTGAGCTTTCTATGCTAAATTGTTGGTATGGTTTAAATGTTTCTGCCAAAACTCATGTTGAAATTCAATTGTCATTGTAACAATGTTGAGAGGTAGGAGTTTTAACAGGTGATTAGGTCATGAGGACTTTGCTCCCATGAATGGGCTAATACTGTCATCAGCAAAATGCGTTAGTTATCATGGGAATGGGTTCTTGATAAAAAGGATGAGTGTGGCCCAATTTTCTCTCTGTCTCACAGGCATGCTTGCTTCCTCATTCTACCATGGGTGGATCCTTGTCAGATGCCAGTGCCATGCCCATGGGCCTCCCAGCTCCAGAACAGTAAGTCAAGCAAACTTCTGTTATTTATAAAATATCCAGTCTGGTATTCTGTTACAGCAACAGAAAGTGGACTAAGACAAGTGTGTTTGGCATCCACGGATAAGTGTCAATTCAGAGGCAGTGTCCTAATCTCTCCAAAATGTGAATATTCCTTATAATCAGTTACCTTGGTGAACGGATGCATGTTCCTTTAGAGAAAACCACAAGGAGAATTTATATTATATATGTACAGCAATGTCATAGGGTGTATCCTCAGAGGACATCACCATTCAAGGGAATATGAACTTGCACTAGTCTGGGAATTAAGATGAGAGATATGATTCTTCATTAAGTCAGGATTATGCTCACCAGTCCTAGAGATTTTAAAAACATATTGTTACTATTATATACATCTATTTTTCATTCTATTTTAGTCTCAGGAATGCCATGTTCAGTTATATAGCACTAAAGAGCTCTTCGAGCAAACAATTCTAATGACTACTGCTACCCATTTTGTTAACCACATGTACTCTTTATTATCTGATAGGCACATGGTGCCACTTGGTTCTTAATGGGATTTCATTCTCCCTATTGAAATCAGTGAACCATTCCAATGGCAACATCTCACATATTCAATTACAGTCAGCAGTCACTGTTACAGTTTTCCCTGTTGAGTCCATATTTCAGTTAAGCAACTGAGCAAATAGCGAGAACAAATCTAATCTCCTTGATCAGTTACATTGGGCCTGGAATCTCTGGCTAAGTATACACATCCATACACGTTGCCTATCTCAACGTTGTGTTTCTTCCTCTTCTATCGAACAAATTTAGAATCGATTCTTATGCACTTTTCCCAGGTTCCTGATACTATAAATTAGGGGGTCTTCTGAAACTTGACACTAGTTATGGATTAGGAGGCAATGGAGCCATAGAGAGAGTGAAATGGACAGAATTTCTGGTAATGGTGGCCAGAAATCAACTCTCTTTTGCAAAACAACAAGTGTAAAACTGAATGAAATTATCATAAACAACCATTTCAGGACACTGGGAATTGACCAAAAGCAGATAAGAAATTAAGAAACATTTATGCTAAAGAAATAAGTAGAGCCTCAGATAAGAATAGCAAGGTCCATTTTTGTTGTTGTTGTTGTTTTGTTTTCCTTTTTTGGTCTGGGGATGCTCCCAACCTCTTCCTCATGCCCCTAGGTCAGTAGGTAGAAACTTTAGTTTTATCTGCTTGAAGTTGTTTTTTAAAAAAACAGCAGCTTTGGTGTCAGAAAAGTCAATCTGTATTTCATGGGAGGTTGGGTGAGAAACTCCAGCTTTAAACAAAGGAGACCTGAGAAAGCCTCACTAAAAGTGAAAGCCAAGTGAGACCTGAGAACTGGCTGGAACTTTGACATTCACAACTTGCACACAAGTTGATCAACAGAAGTACAGCCTTATGGGCTCTAGGTGTTGATTTACAATTTCTGCCCAATGGCTGACCATTAAACTATATAGTCATATGAAAAATCCTAGAACTCTGGGCTAAAATAAAATTAAAAACCAAGAATACACTAGCACATTCAACAGATTCTGACTTTAAGTTGGAGAAAGTAACTAAAAAGGCAAACAACAAGAATGACAGTTGAAAACAAAATGAAATACAGAGTTCCTACAAAATGTTCTGTTATTAACCGTATATAATCATGTAAAGGCACAGAAAAGTGAGGATCAAAGTCAAGGGATAAAGGCAGTCAACAGAAATTGTTCTGAATGACCCCATATGCTGATTTAGCAAGCAGAGACATATAAAATAGATTTTATAAAATGTTCAGAGAGTTAAATGAAACTATGTTCAATAAATTAAAAGAAAAATATCTTGACAATGATCCAGAAGGACTTTAAAAAAAGAAATACAAGCTACGAAAAGAAACAAATACAAATTCTACACTTGTTATGAAATAATGAAATGAAAATTTTATTAGATGATATCAACAGCAGATATGAGCTGGCAGAAGAAAGAATGGTAAATTTGAAGATCAATCAATACAAATTCTTTAGTTCAAAAACACAGAGAAACACAAGAATGAAGAAAAATAAAGTGTCTCAGAGATTTGTAAGCCAAACCAAAACATTCCAACATATATGTAGTAGGGTTCCCAGAAAATGAATAAAGAAGTAGATTTGAATAATGTTTGAAAACTTCCTAATTTGATGAAAAAACATAGATACAAGAAGCTCCACAAATCCTGATGCAAAGAGAATCACATATAAACACATCACAAACTACTGAAAGCTAAATACAAAGATAAAATCTTGAAAACAACCTGAGAAATGGGTTCATCAAGTACAGAGAAAAAGCAATATAATTAACAGCTGACATTTGAACAGAAAAAAAATGAAGAGCAGAAGATAAGTAAATGGCTTTCAGATTGTTGAAGGAAAAAATAAAACTTTTTAACAAATAATTCTACATTTAGCAACAATATCCTTCAAAAATAAAGGCAAAATAGAGATGTACCCAGATAAACAAAGACTGAGCACATTTGTTGTTAACAGACCTACCTTACAATAAATACTAAAGGAATTCTTCAGGCCGAAAGGAAATGAAAACCGGCAGAAATTCCTATCTACAAGAAAGAATGAATAAAAAATAACAACAAATAGAAATTCTGTTAGTAGGTTTTCTCCAGAGAAGTGGAAGCAATAGAATATATACTTGTGCATGTATTTGTGTGTGTATTACGTATTTACATGTGTAAAGTAAGAAGACATTTATTGCAATAATTGGCACACACATTCTGGAGGCAACGAAATCCCATGATCTGCTGTCTACAAGCTGGAGAACCAGGAAAGCTCGTGGTGTAATGCAGTCCAAGTCCTAAGGCCTGTGATCTGGGGAGCCAAAATGTAAGTCCTGGTCTGAGTCTGAGAACAAGGAGCACTCATGTCTGAGGGCAGGAGAAGATGGATGTCCCAGCTCAAGCAAAGGAGAAATTTGCACTTCCTACCCATTTTTGTTCTTTCCAGACCTTCCGTGGATTGGAGGATGCCTACTCACTCACATTGGTGAGGGGCATCTTCTTTATTTAGTCTACTGATTCTAATGCTAATCTCTTCCAGAAACACTCTCACAGACACTACCAGAAATAATGTTTTACCATCTATCTGGGCATCCCTTACCTCAGCCAAGTTGACACATAAAATTTACCACCACACTATCTATGTAACATATGTAGGTAATTATAAAGAAATGTGCCTGTGTGTGTGTGTGTATTGCATTCCATTATTTTTTCTTTAATTTCATTTAAAAATCATATGTTTAACAGAAAAGAAAGCAGCAAAAGGGAAACAGAAGAATAGCAAATATGTGAAACACAGAAAACAAATAACAAAATGGAAGACATTGATTCATCATATTAGTAATTACATTAAAAGTGAATGGATTAAATGATCTGATTAAAAGAGGGAAATTACCAGATTGGATTAAAACAAAAAGATCCAGCTATATTTTATCTATAGGAGACAAAGACATAGATCAAAGACTTTATAATCAAAGATATAAATACTTTTACAGTAAAAGATTGTAAATAACTAAATCATGCAAACAGTAAGCATAAGAGATGTGAAGCGACTATGCAGTTGACACTTGAACAAAATGGGTTCAAACTCTGTGGGCCCACATATACATGGAATTTTTTCTATATTCCAATAAAAATATTGTGAAGTTATTTGGAGATTTGTGGCAACTTGAAAAAGTGGACTAACTGTGGCCTACAAATATCAAAATAATTAAGAAAAAGTTAATTATGTCATCAATGCATAAAACATGTAAATGCTAGTTTATCACTTACTACCAAAAAATATACATGAACCTATTACAAAAAGTTAAAATGCATCAAAACTATGCACACAAACTGCCATTTGCAGTTGCAAGAAATATAAACAAATGAAAATATACAGTAGTAAATCATAGCTGTATAAAATTAACCATAGTACCTACTGTATATTGTAATAACTTCATAGCCACCTCTTGTTGCTTTTGTGGTGAGCTCAAGTGTTGCAAGTATCTGCTTAAACTGCCCCGTGAAACTGATTGTCTCCATATGAGCAGTTCATTCTCCAGTAAATTGTATAACACAGTAAAGAGTAAACTCTTGTGGTTCTTATGTATTTTTCACCGTATTTGGTGTAATATAGTTAATCATGGGACCCATACAAAGTGACACTAGTAATGCTAAATGTGCTCACAAGAAACAGAAAAGTCATAGCATTACAAGAAAAGGTTGAACTGTTTGATGTGTACTTTAGATGGATGTCTGCAGCTGTGGTTGCCCACCATTTCGATATGAATGAATCCAGTGTAAGGACCGTTGTAACAAAAGGAAATTAGTGAAACCACCACTACAGCTGCACCAGCAGCTGTGAAAATCTTGTACATTTCGCAAAATATCTTTTTATCTCATTGAAAATGCAGCTTTTAAGAAATTGCAGGATTTGCTATTATAATTGAGGCATACCTATGAACTCTAATACAATTTGAGAAAAAGCAAAGTCATTATATGACAACTTAAAGTAAAAGGAAGGTAAAGATCTAAAGTTGAAGAATTTAATGCCAGCAAAGGATGTTATGATACTTTTAGAAAGAAGTTTGGGGCTGGGCGTGGCTCATACCTGTAATCCCAGCACTTTGGGAGGCCAAGGCAGGCAGATCACAAGGTCAGGAGCTTGAGCCATCCCGGCCAACATGGTGAAACCCCGTCTCTACTAAAAATACAAAAATTAGGTGGGTATGGTGGTGCATACCTGTAACCCCAGCTACTCGGGAGGCTGAGGCATGAGAATTGCTTGAACCCAGGAGGCAGAGGTTGCCGTGAGCTGAGATCACGCCACTGCACTCCAGCCTGGTGACAGAGTGACACTCCAACACACACACACAAAAAAAAAAAAAAAAAAAAAAAAAAAAAAAAAAAAAAAAAAAAAAAAAAAAAAAAAAAAAAAAGTTTGACTTAAAAAATGTCAAGACAACAGGAAAACCAGCTTCTGCCAACAAAGAGGCAGCAGGCAATTTCCCAGATGCTATTGAGAAAATATTGAGTGGAAAAGATACCTTCCAGAAGAGGTTTTTAATGTAGGTAAATGTACCCTATTCTGAAAAAAAGGTCACAAATTACATTTATTAGTAAGAAAGAGAACACTAGGTTTTAAGGCAGGAAAGATGAGCATATTCTAATTTTTCATGCAGATGCAGTCAAGTTTATAATCAGGACTGCCCTTATCTATTAAAGCTTGCTAGCTTCTGAGACTTGGGGCAAAAATAAATACCAGCTTCCAGTCATTGGATTGTATAACAAGAAGGTCTGGACAAAACCCCTCTTTCTGGATTGGTTCCATTGTTGCTTTGTCTCTAAAGTCAGTATGTACCTTGCCAGTAAGGAACTGCCTTTTGAAATTCTTTGATGTTGGACAATTTCCCTAGCCACTCAGAACGCCATGAGTTCAACACAAAAGGCATAGAAGTGGTCAGCTTGCACCCAAACACAACATCTCTAATTCAGCCTCTAGCCTCTAGATCAGGGGGTCATAAGAACATTTAAGGCTCACTACATGCAGTGTTCTGTGAAAAAGATTTTCGATGCTGGTGGGAGAGAACCACAATATAGAGTACATCATGAAAGCCTGTTAGGCTTACACCATCGGAGATACCATCATTGTTACAGAAAGCGCCATGAAAGCCCATCGGGACTAAAACAATACATTTCTGCAAGAGAAAATTGTATCCAGATGATGTGCATGACTTCACAGGATTTATGACAGAGCCAATCAAGAAAATCATGAAACGAATTGTGGATATGGAAAAATAAAAAAGGCACAGGGTGAAGGGTTTCAAGATAGGGATCTCAGAGGAATTCAAGAGCTAATAGACACATATCAGAGGAATTAACGGAATTAATGTCTTCCATTAAGAAAACAATTTAATGGAGATGAGTGTTTTTGAACCAGTGCCAGTCAATGAGGATGAAGTCGTGGAAGAAGATGCAGAGGAATTAGTGCCAGAAAACATATTGACATTAGACAATCTGGCAGAAGGGTTCTGATGATTCAAGCTTGCTTTTGTGGTTTTTTTTTTTTTTTTTTTTTTGCAACATGGATAATAGAGCCTTGAAATTAAAGTGAAGGTGAAAGAAGAATTGATACCATATAGAAACATTTTTAGAGAAATAAATAAAGCAGAAGTGTCAGAGAAAAATTACAATGTATTTCTGTAAAGTTACAGTATGTGCCTGCCTATCTTGCCTTTCCTTCTACTTCATGAACCTCATTTGCCTTTGCCACTCTTGAGACAGCAAGACCAATCCCTCCTCTCCTCTTCAGCCTAATCAACATGAAAAAGGTGAAGACCTTAATGATGATCCACTTCCGCTTAATAACAAATACATTTTCTCTACTTTATGATTTTCTTAATATTGTCTTTTCTCTTCCTTAACTCTGATGTAAGAATATGGTAATACATATGACATCCGAAATATGTGTTAATCAACTGCTTATGTCATTGGTAAAACTTCCAGTCCACAGTAGGCTATTAGCAGTTAAGCTTTGGGGGAGTCAGAAGTTATACTCAAATTTTTGACTGTGCAGCTGTTGATGCCCCTAACCCTCATAGTGTTCAAGGATCAACTGTATTAACATCTAACAAAAATAGACTTTCAGATATGAAATATTATAAGGCAAAGAAATAAGGCCAGGTGTGGTGGCTTATGACTCCAATCCCAGTACTTTGGGAGGCTGAGGCAGGTGGATCACTTGAGGTCAGGAGTTCGAGACCAGCTTGGCCAACATGGTGAAACCCAGTCTCTACTATAAATACAAAAATTAGCCAGGCACAGTGGCATGCGCCTGTAGTCCTAGGTATTCAGGTATTCAGGAGGCTGAGACAGGAGAATCCCTTGAACCTAGGAAGCAGGGGTTGCAGTGAGTGGAGATCATCCCACTGCACTCCAGCCTGGGTGACAGAGAGATACTCTGTAAAAAAAAAAATAAATAAATAAATAAAAATTAAAAAACGTAAGAGGAGGAGGAAGAAGACAAAGAAATATATTTTGGTGTGATAAAAGAGTCAACATGTTAGAAAAATATACAATTAATAAGTTTATATACATCTGAGAATAGAGCCCCAAATTCATGAAGCAAAAAATACAGATTAGGTAGGAGAAATAGACAAATCAATAATTATACTTAAAGATTTCAATGATTCTATTTCAGTAATTTGTAGAACAAGAAAAAGTCTGTAAGGATACAGAAAACTTTAACAAACACTATGAATCATCCAGATCTGATGTTTATTAAATGCTCCATTAAAGAAAGGGAGAATACATTCTCTTTTCAAGTATATGTTGAATATTCTCTAAGCAATACCATATGTCCGGCCACAAAATAAGCTTAAATACATTTTTATCTTTTTGTCTTATATCATTGTAAAACAGCAGCCTTCTTTCAGTAGTATTCACATGATATATTTTTCCATTCTTTTGTATTTTTTTAATTTTATTTGATTTTATTTAGATTTTGGGATACATGTGCAGGTTGTGCAGGCCTATTATATAGGTAAACGTGTGCCATGATGATTTGCTTCACCTATCAACCTATCACCTATGTATTAAGTCCAGCATACATTAGCTATTCTTCCTGATGCTCTCCCTCCCCCCACACCCCACCTCCCATCATGCCCTAGTGTGAGTTGTACCTCTCCCTGTATCCATGTGTTCTCATTGTTCAGGTACCACTTATAAGTGAGAACATGCAGCGTTTGGTTTTCTCTTCTTGTGCTAGTTTGCTGAGGATAGTTGCTTTCAGCTCCATCCATATCCCTGCAAAAGACATGATCTCATTTCTTTTTATGGCTGCATAGTATTCCATGGTGTATATGTACCACATTTTCTTTATTTGGCCTATCATTGATGGACATTTGGGTTGATTTTGTGTCTTTGCTATTGTGAATAGTGCTGCAGTAAACATATGTGTGCATGAATGATTATATAATAGAATGATTTATATTCTTTGGGGTATATAACCAACCAGTAATGGGATTGCTGGGTCAAATGATATTTCTGGTTCTAGGTCTTTGAGGAATTGCCACACTGTCTTCCACAATGTTTGAACTAATTTACATTCCCACCAGCGGTGTAAAATTGTTCCTATTTTTTCACAGCCTTGCTAGCATATGTCGTTTCTTGACTTCTTTTTTCTTTTTTTTTTTTTTTTGAAACAGAGTTTTGTTCTTGTTGCCCAGGCTGGAGTGCAATGGAACAGTGTCGGCTCACTGCAACCTCCGCCTCCTGGCTTCAAGTTATTCTCCTGCCTCAGCCTCCCAAGTAGCTGGGATTATAGGCACCCACCACCATGTCTGGCTAAATATTTTGTGTTTTTAGTAGAGATGGGGTTTCACCATGTTGGCCAGGCTGGTCTCGAATTCCTGATCTCAGATGATCCACCTGCCTCCCAAAGTGCTGAGATTACAGGTGTGAGCCACCACACCCAGCCTGTTTCTTGACTTTTTAATAATCGCCATTCTGACTGATGTGAGATGATATCTTACTGAGGTTTTGATTTGCATTTCTCTAATGATCAGTGATGTTGAGCTTTCTTTCTTATGTTTATTGGCCACATAAATATCTTCTTTTGAGGAGTGTCTGTTCCTGTCCTTTGCCCGCTTTTTAATGGGGTTGTTTGGTTTTTTTCTTGTAAATTTAAGTTCCTTGTAGATTCTAGATATTAGACCTTTGTCATATGGATAGACTGCCCAAAAATTACCCCCCCTACCCCGCTGTAGGTTGTCTGTTCACTCTGATAGTTTCTTTTGCTGTGCAGAAGCTCTTTAGTTTAGTTAGATCCTAGATCTCATTTGTCAATTTTTGCTTTTATTGCAATTGCTTTTGACGTTTTCATCATGGAATTATTGCCCATGCCAATGTCCTGAATGATATTGCCTAGCTTTTCTTCTAAGGCTTTTATAATTTTGAGTTTTCCATTGAAGGCTTTAAGCCATCTTGAGTTAATTTTTGTACAAGGCGTAAGGAAGGGGTCCAGTTTCAGTTTTCTGCATATGGCTAGCTAGTTCCCCATGCACCATCTATTAATCAGGGAACCCTTTCCCCATTGCTTGTTTTTGTCAGGTTTGTCAAAAATCAGATGGTTGTAGATGTGTGGCCTTATTTCTGAGCTATCCATTCTGTTCCATTGGTCAGTGTGTCTGTTTTTGTACTGATATCATGCTGTTTTGGTTACTGTCGCCTTGTAGTTAAGTCAGGTAGTGTGACGCTTCTGAGTTTGTTCTTTTTGCTTAGGATTTTCTTGGCTATACAGGCTCTTTTGTGTTTCCATATGGATTTTAAAGTAGTTTTTTCTAATTTTGAGAATAATTGCAATGGTAACTTAATGGGAATAGCACTGAATTTGTAAATTACTTTGGACAGTGTGGTCATTTTCTCAATACTGATTCTTCCTATCCATGAGCATGGAATGTTTTTACAGTTGTTTGTGTCCTCTCTGATTTCGTTGAATAGTGATTTGTAGTTCTCCTTGAAGAAGTCCTTCACTTCACCCTGGACAGAACTTCCAACACTATGTTGAATAGGAATGGTGAGAGAGGGCATGCTTGTCTTGTGCTGGCTTTCAAGGGGAATGCTTCCAGCTTTTGCCCATTCAGTATAATATTGGCTGTGGGTTTGTCATAAATGTATCTGATTATTTTGAGATATGTTCCATCAATACCTGGTTTATTGAGAGTTTTTAACATGAAAGGATGTTGAATTTTATTGAAGTCCTTTTCTGCATCTATTGAGATAATCATGTGGTTTTTGTCTTTGGTCCTGTTTATATGATGAATTACATTTATTGATTTGCATATGTTGAACCAGCCTTGCATCCCAGGGATGAAGCCAACTTTATCATGGTGCATAACCTTTTTGATGTGCTGCTGGATTCAGTTTTCCAGAATTTCATTGGGGATTTTTGCCTCAATGTTCATCAGGGATATTGGCCTGAAGTTTTGTTTTTTTTGTTGTATTTCTGCCAGATTTTGATATTAGGATGACGCTGGCCTCATAAAATGAGTTCAGGAAATTCTCTCCTTTTCAATTGTTTGGAATAGTTTCAGAAAAAAATGGTATCAATTCCTTTTTGTTCCACTGGTAGAAGTCAGCTGCAAATCATCTGGTCCTGGACTATTTTTTTTTGGTTGTTAGGCTATTTATTACTGCCACAATTTCAGAACTTGTTATTGGTTTATTCAGGGATTCAACTTTTTCCTTTTTCAGTCTTGGATTAGTGCATGTGTCCAGGAATTTATCCATTTCTTCTAGATTTACTAGTTTATTTGCATATAGGTGTCTATAGTATACTCTGATGGATATTGCCTTTCTCATTTTTTTATTGTGTCTATTTGATTCTTCTCTCTTCTTTATTAGTTTAGTTAGTGGTCTATTTTATTAATTTATTTCAGAAAACTAACTTCCATTCTTCTTTTAACCTTTCTGTTTTTTCCTATTCAATCTGAAGCTCTCTGTTTACTAATTGTATTATTATTTCTTTTACATTCATTATATTTAATGAAATTACTGACATATTTGGATTTAAATGTATTATGTTAGGATTTGTTTTCTTTTTTTCTTATTTTTTACATACTTCCCTTCTCATCTTTTTGCTTTATTTTGGATTAAATATTTTTATTTTTCATTTTTCTTTTGTCAATTTGTTACATACGTATTATCTTAATGATTATTTTAGAGGTTACAGTTCAAAGAAAATATAAAGACTGTATAAAATTTTAATTTATCTTTGTTTTAATGTTTTTATTGTTATGTATTTTAATTTATAAATATTTTAAATTCATAGACCTTATGGTTGTTAGTGTGAACAATATAAATTATTAATTTACTTGCCCATGTTTTTATCTTTTCTGTTTTTTTAAAATTTATTTAAAATTTCTGTTTCTATCTAGGATAAATTTCTCTTCTACCTAACTAACTCCTTTTCATGTTTCTTTTAATTCAGGTTTGCTTGTGACAAATTCTTCCTTTTTTTGCATTTCTAAAACTGTTACTGTTTTTGCCTTCCTTTTGAAAGGATATTTTCCCTGATGAAAGAATTTTAGCTTGGCATTTGTTTTTTTTTCAGTATATTGAAGATATCTTTCCATTAATTTCTATTTTTCTGCTGTTAAGCAATCAATTACTAGTTTTATTGTTAGTCCTTGAAAATAATGTATCTTTTTACTCAAACTCCTTTTAAGACTTTTTCTTTATATCTTTCTTTTTCTGTTGTTTTATTTGATATGCCTACATGCATTTTATGTATCAGTGAATATGTATTTATACTATTGGTAGGTAACTCAGGATGATTCTTGAATTTTTGTCTTGGTGTTTTCCTCAAGTTTGAAAAATTCATGGCTACTACTTCTTTGTATATTGCTTCTGATACATTCTATTTCTTCTATTAATCTGGTACTCTATACATATGCTAGACCTTTTCACAGGGTTCTCTATGCTTCTTATGTGCTTTTATACATATTACACTACTTTTTTCTCTCTGTGTTTCAATCTAGATATTTTTTACTGATATGTCTTCCAATTCACTGATTTTATCTCCAATTATTTCTAATGTGGTGTTAAAACATGTATTAAGTTATTAGTTCCGCTTATTATGTTATGTTTCTAGTGTTTTCACTTATTTTTAAATAATATTTCTCATTCTCTGCTGTGACTCGAAAATTTGTCATCTATTTTTATTTATATAATAATGGCTATAGTACTTTTTATTGCTGCATAACAAATTAACATATTTAGTAGCTTTAAATGCCACACAATTTCCACTGGGCAAGTGTTCTAGGCGTGGCTTAGCTGAGTTCTCTGCTCAGAATCTCACAAAACAGCAATCGAAGCATCAGCAGAGCTGTATTTCTTCCTGGAGTTTGGCATCCATTTCCAAACTCATATAATTGTCAGCAGAATTTAGTCCCTTGTGGTTATAGGACTGAGGTATTTTCTCTCTGGCTGGCAACTGAAACTACTCTTAGTTCCTAGATGTTGCCTATATTCCTTGCTACATGACCCTGTTACAAATTTGCTTAAAATATGGCCACTTAATTCTTTAAAGCCAGAAACAAAGTATTCTTGCTCCATTCTGTTACGATAAATTCTTATATAATGTTATATAAACATAGGAGTGAGACATATCATCATCATAATCATCATCTTTGCCATATTCTATTGAACAGAGGCAAGTCACAGTTCTGCCCACACTCAGAGGAAGAGAATACATGGGCGTGACTCATTGTGGGTCACCTTAGAATATATCTGCCATAGTCATATTTATCTTAAATTTATATCTTGTAACTTTAATATAATTATTTTATGGGCTTTTTTTTCACTGAGTGCTTTTTAAAAAAAAAATTGTTGAGTCTTAGATCTTTGGTCTTTTATTCTGGTGTGTCTGGTGCATTTTTGTTACATCTTGGACACTATGTCAGAAATCCTCACATTTTCCTTAAAAGGGCCAGGTAATAAATAATTTAGGGTTTGTGGATCATACATAAGTCCCTGTTGCAACTATTAAATTCTGCCATAGTAACACAAAAAAAGCCACAGATTATACATAAGTGAATGAGTCAGGTTGTGATTCAAAAAATTTGTTTTTTTGTGTGTGTGTGCTTACTGATATTTGAATTTTACATAATTTTCACAGGTCACAAAATATTTTTTAAATTTGTTTTCAATTATTTAAAATTGTAAAAACTATTATACCCCTTACAGCCCATGCAAAAACATGTAGTAGACTCATGGGCTGTAATTTTCCTACTCCTATACTATATGAAAAAATTATAAAAACAAATTGATACTCTATATTATCTTCCTCTAGAGAATATTTTATTTTGCTTCCTGACAGGTAATTAGAAGCAAGATCATATTGATTTAACTAGAAATTAAATTAATTTGAAGTTTTAGTCTTTGTGAGGGATTCATTTATTTCCACTTTACCTTTTCACATACAGTATAACCCTTAAGCATATGAAAATTTCCAGATACTCTGCTCAGTTTATTAGTTCTTTGACCAAAGACTACAAATAACAAATTACAATTCCTCAAGGAAACTGCAAAGAAGTGAGTGTCAAGCTAAGATTTCTACATATTCTTTCCTTCTAGAATCTTGGCTCCTCAACTATTCACTGACTTAGTAGCTATATCCATATATTATGGTCACTATAGCATTATTCTAGAGGTGTAGGAAAGCTAATTCTATCCTGCAATTTTGTAGGGATATGAATAGTAACAGAATGAAAAGAATCCTGGTAAGGAGTTACTTCTTCCAGTTCTCTCACTTGTCTTCAGTTTCTTCATTTGTAAAACAGGGATAATAGTGTTGATGTATATGTCTACTTTATCATGTTATTGTGAGGTAACATAAAACAAAGTGAAGGCTGCAGAGTAGGAGGCAAAATCTGGTAGATCAGCCGCAGCAGCAGCAGCAGCAGCAGCACCACTACCACAGTGTTATATCATCACTCATAGATGAACACACCAAGGCCCAGATAAGCGTCAGTCTAAATACTTGACATGGATGGACCTGGAAACCATCATTCTCAGCAAACTGACAGAAGAGCAGAAGATCAAACACCGCATGTTCTCACTCATAGGCGGGTGTTGAACAATGAGAACACATGGACACAGGGAGGGGAGCACTACACACTGGGGTCTGTTGGGGGGAAATAGGGGAGGGCTGGTGGGGGGTGGGGAGCTGGGAAGAGATAGCAAGGGGAGAAATGCCAGATGTAGGTGATGGGGAGGAAGGCAGCAAATCACACTGCCACGTGTGTACCTATGCAACAATTTTGCATGTTCTTCACATGTACCCCAAAACCTAAAATGCAATAAAATAAATGGGGAAAAAAATTACTTGGCAAGTTAGTCACAACTATGGAACTAAAACCTGGGTGAGCCAAATAACTAATCTAATGCTTTTTTCATCATTGCCAAGATGTTTTTCAGGTTGCTATCACTCGCAGTACCATCACTGAACATAAATACAACTTAAATTCAATATTACCAGCATAGCCCAACTTATGAGGCCAGGTTTCATTTGTTTTAGTCCTAGTTTCCCATTTATCAGCTCAGTGTCCTAGGAGAAATTATATGACATCTCTACGTCTGTTTTCATCTAAAAAAATAGTACAATTGTTCTATCTTGTCGGTTCATTGTTAGGATTCAATGAGTTAATATTGTGTATTGCATAGTTTAGTACCTAGCATATAATAACATGTAATCAGTATTTTTTTTAGAAGTAGCAGTTCTAGGTTCACTGAAAGAACAAAAGATGGATGACTAAAAGTCTTGATATCCAAGGAGCTGACAATTGAGTTAGCAACCTAAGACCAATGCAAAGGTATAATGTTAGAAATGTGGTACAACTGAGTGCCAACTTTTACATATCTTTCAACTATAGACACTCATTACCATCTATTTGGGCTCTGAATAATGAGATGGATTTAATATGCAGAAGGTTACCTGGCAAGGCTCAGGCCTTGGGACAAACTGAGCTGAGGGCTCCTCAATGAATGGGTATGTGGCAAGCAGTGCAGAGAAGAGAAAGATCAGCTTAAAAGTATGAAAGGTCATCAGTAGAATTCAGAGACTTTAAACTACTTCTAGCGTCAGACTATTTGGAGGTCAGCCCTCTGTATGAGGCTCCATGTGTAAACCCTGCTTGTTAATTGTTCTTCTATTCTCTCATGTATGAAGTTACTCCATAGGCCTTGGCACCAGATAAATGTACAAAAAAAATGACATGAATATTAGCAGGACTATGACACGCACTAATAAGGGAAATAAGCTTTTTCATCCCAGAGACTGTCCCTAAGAGCCAAGCCAACTCCGTTCTTCAAAGTGTTATTCTCAGGATTAGGAAACGAGCCGCCTTAGTAATGAGGTCTCCAGGTGCTCTGCTGTTTGGATTGTGTCTTCTGCCACTATCGCTTGGGAATAGTAAGTGTTGTTTTGGAGACAGAGATATCTAGCATTGGGGTCAGACAATTTGTACCTTATTAAAAAACAGCTAAGCCAAAGTTAATGCTTTGTGACCCAAAGATGAAATTCTTCCAGGGGATGGGCTTGGGAGAATCTGGGGGAACTTAATGTGACTTCACGACTGGTGTCAGGCACAGGAAGACTGAGATAGGCGTTATTTCCTTCCTCTCTAAATAGTTTCTTGAGTTATCACATTCTTGGTGCTTCCTAAAGATTAGCCAGCAAAGGAGGAAGAACTATAACTCTGCTCAGTGTGATATTAGTGACCCTCTGCTAAGGAAAATCATAGGCTCTTCAGTACATTAACATGGTTCTATAAAGTAATGGTTAGTAAAATAACTGATGGGTTTTAAATAATTTTAGAAAGGGCATTGACAAAAAACTGAGAAACACTGCATAACTATCGGTTAAAAAAAAAATCCTTAATCTATGATTGCAGGAAGTCAAATTTCCAGAGTGGTGGATATAATTCAGGCACAAGCACAACTCTCTAGAAGACTCAAGAAACAGGCTACGTGGTAAGTTTTGCTTGCTTAACTGCTGGGATGGGGAATGTTTATGACAGCGCATACTGTTACCGCTCTCAGTGGGGAACGTGGACTCTTATAAGAAAGAATGTGATTTCCAAGAAGTTGGAAATGTAGATGAATAGACGGATGTAGAGAAGGTGGCCATAAAGCACTTGGAAGGCTGTAACTGGATCCTCTACCAAAGGCTGTTCAAGAATCTAAGCTTGATGAGAAAAAAGACCATCTTGGGTCATCTTTTTTCCTTAGCACTAGCACAGTACTTATACTTGTGGCTTCCCTACAATTGAACTCTTGAAGAAATTGTTTTGCTTGGTAAAACCAACAACAATTTTAGTTTAAGCAAACTGAAATACACAGGAGACTATTTGTTTTAGATTTCAAAGTTTGCTTTATTAATATATAATTTTGCATATTTATATGATACATGTGATTGTTTTGATACATACAATGTGTAATTATAAAACCAAAATAATTAGAATGTGCATCACCTCAAACATGTATCATTTCTTTGTATTGGGAACACTTCAAATCTTCTCTTTTAGAAATCTTGAAATATGAAACACATTATTATTGCCTCCTGGACCATTGAGTATCAAAATGGATTCCTTCTATCTACCTATATGTTTGTACCTGTTAACCAACCTCTCTTCATCCACAACCTCACCATTGTCAGCTTCTAGTAATCATCATTCTCTTCTCTACCTCCATGAGATCAACTTTTTAAGCTCTCACATATAAGTGAGAACATATGATATTTTTCTTTCTGTGCCTGGCTTATTTTGTTTTAAAAATTTATACATAATAGTTGTACATATTTACAGGGTACATGTATTTTGATGCATGCATAGAATAAAAATGTTTGGGAGATTTTTTAAAATTCAGGAGACGAGGATAAGTTTTCTTCTCCAAAGAAAAAACTGTAAACAGTACACTCATCTGGGATTGGGTCAGGAACAGGACTATTTCACCTTTTTTGTAATTTGAAAGTGAGGAAAGGCAATACAAATTTCGAAGTCAATGAGATTACCTGAATTTTGAGGTTTCGGTCTCTCTGCACCCTCTCTTCTTTTTTATCTCTCATTTTTCCCTCCTCACCTACTTTCCTAGACCTTAGGTAAGTAACCCTATCCTTGACTACATTTTAAATTTCCCCATTCCACTCAGCATCCTTTTACTGATTATTCTCTTGGATGGAGCTGGGATAGCATTTTTGGGGGGTGTTATCAGTTTAACTAATGATCTGGAGAAGAGGGAAGCAAATATTTGAGGCCACAGACATGAATAAGATCTTCTAGTTGATCAAATGAAATTATATTTTGAAAATAATGTGAACTAATTTTGCTGTAGGCAAGTATAAAGAAACTGTGATTTTACAATGATGGGCTCCACGCTATAAATTATAACCCAGGCAAGGGATCTAGATGTCACTGCAGATTGTTTCTAGATATATTCGTTGGATGAACTACTATGACCTGAGGGAGAAGTAAAATATGGAGCATCTTCAAGAAAGGGATAAGAGGATTAGAGGCAAAACTGAAAATTACATTCAATTTAATCCACACCTGTGTTAGGGTAATACATGCAGCAGTGCGTGGATTTGGTCAACGCACTTCAAGAAGATTTTAAAAGAGCATAAAAATGTCCATATGAACAACTGGAAGGGAAATTATAACAATTATAAAGTTAAGACTAGGATAATCACATATTTGTTTACAAATCCAGGAATATTAGATTGAAAAGCCTCCACCCTTACCCCTGATCGTCTTAGAAATTTAAGCTTGCTAATTTGGGGAAAACAAAAAAGAAATAACTGTAACTTCTAATAACACTGGTATTTATTGAGAGTTTCCTATATGTCAAACGCTAGGTCAGACTCTTCAAACAAGTAACCCATTTAGTTTTCATGGCAACTGTATGAAATACTAAAATACTCAATTAACAAATGAGTTAAATATTAGGGTTAAGATTCCGAAGAGCTATTGAGGAATTTATGCAGGAGAGCTCCATGAACAGGTTTTTGAAAAAAGTGTAATGTCAACATCTGGGAGGAAGACTTAGACTAATATCAACCAAAATGAGACAGATTAGTTGGGAGGCCATTGTGGTGATCATAGAGGATGGTGATGGCAGTCAGTAGCAGAGTGTTGGTAAAAAGCATGAGGAGGAGGGGACAGGAAGAGAGAATTTCAGGAGGCACTGTCTTTGTGTGGAAAAGGGAAGGGTGGTAATCAGAACAGTCCTCAGCTTTCTGAATGGAGATAATGGTTAAGCATGGTGAGTATTATTAGGAGTACATGTGGGCATAAGGAGCAAGGTTAATCTGTTCCAGTACAATCTCTCATGCTGGGTCTATTTGAGATAAGACTAAAAGAAGGTGGATCAGCTTATTTCTATCCCCAGCATAGCTTGGAATATGCATGATTGAAGTGAAAATAGGGTGATTTGTCCTTCTCTGGTTAAATGAATATTGTCTTTGCTCTCATACTAGAAAAACCTATTCCCTACTTGAAGAGACACCCTCAGATTCATTTGCCAGCTTTTCTGCCTATGGTTAGAATTCAAGGAGACAATCTAAATATTGCAGTGCTATATCAAACCATTTTTCGTGATTCTAGAAGATATTTGTTGCAAGGTCTCTAGAAAAAAATTCAGCAGAAGTGTTCCCTTTTTTACTCTTTGACTGTCACTGAGGATTTTAGATGCAGGACTTAAATAAACAAAGACCAGGACCTAGGGTTCTGGGAAGGAGAAACACTCAGGACTCTCATGGGACGTTTGGCATTGAAAACTGCTAATGCTGTTAAAAGGATCTCAGTCTCGCATCTTTTATCCTTCACTATTCCTCATTGGATCTTTGGGAATTCAGGAGTTTGCTGAGAAGGAACTCTAGAGCTGAGCACATTTGATGTATCGCCTGCTTCTTCCTTGACCTCGACCCACTTCTTCAATGGCCGGGTAGTTGTTTGTTTCTTTTTTTAAACGGCTTTATTGAAGTAAGTGGATATATAATATACTTCATATATTTAATGCGTACAACTTAATGAGCTTGGCAATATACATACACCCGTGAAACCATCATCATAATTAGGGTAATAAACATATCTATCACTTTTAAACACTTCCTTGTGTCCCTTTGTTTTTTGTTTTGTTTTGTGGTAAGACACTTAACATGAGATTTGTTAAGATGGCGTCATCTTAACAAATTTTTAAGTGCATATTATAATATTGTTGACTATAAGAATTATGCTGTACAGTAGCCCTTTAGAATTAATTCATCTTGCCTAATTGAAATTTTACATGAATTGAACAACTCCCCACTTCCCCTTTCCTGTTCCCCAGTAACCACCATTCTATTCCCTGCTGCTATGACTTTGACTATTTTAGATACTTCATATAAGTGGAATCGTGCAATGTTTGTCCTCCTGTGACTGGCTTATAACACTTAACGCCCTCCAGGTTCATTTCTGTTGTTGCAAAGAGCAGGATTTTCTTTTTTTGTTTTTAAGGCTGAATTCATTCATCTGTCAGTGGACACCTGGGTTGTTTCCACAACTTGGCTATTGTGAATGGTGCCGTAATGAATGGAAATGCAAATATCTCTTATAGATTATGATTTTAATTCAGGTATATGAAAAGATGTTCAGTGTCGCTAATCATCAGGGAAATGCAAATCATCACCACAATGCGTTATCACCACATAACAGGGTGGCTAGTATTTTTTTAAAAAACTATTATCAAAAGATAACGAGTGTTGGTGAGGATGTTGAGAAATTGGAACCCTTGTGTACAGTTGCTGGGAAGGTAAAATGATGGAAAACAGTATGGATGCTCCTCTGACCTCCATATGATCACACTTCAGAGCAAGCACACCTCTGGATCATATACCTCTGCATATATGATTTTAAAAAAAAACAAAAATAGAACCAGGGAGTTGTTTCTACAGACCTCTTTTAGTTTATTACTGCTTTCTGAACTCTATCTCTGCTCTCAATCCCACGGTCCTACAGTAGGCTTCTATGCTTCCAAAGAAGAAGGTGGGCACAGATGGTTATTCTGAGCAAATGGCCAACAACAGCTCTAGGGCATTGCTCACAGGATGGACATGATCTTCAATGAATGCCTTGGCCCAACCTGCTCTGTTTCATGGTTAACTCATCACACCTTTCTTTCGTCTGCCCAGCTCTTTCACACCTAGACCTACCTCTATGGCAAAGCCAAATTCTACTTTTGTGACTGAGATCCTTTTTGAAGGTTTTTCCAGCTTCAGGTGGCAGCACAGACTTGCCTTCTTTGTTGTCTTTCTAACTTTGTACCTGCTGACTCTCTCTGGCAATGTGATCATCGTGATGATTATTCGCCTGTACCATCATCTCCACACCCCCATGTACTTCTTCCTAAGTATGCTATCCATCTCTGAGACCTGCTACACTGTGGCCATCATTCCCCGAATGCTTTCTGGTCTCTTAAATCCTTACCAACCCATTACCATTCAAGGCTGTGCCACTCAGCTCTTCTTCTATCTCACTTTTGGCATCAACAACTGCTTCCTGCTCATAGTCATGGGATATGACCGCTATGTGGCCATCTGCAACCCCCTAAGGTATTCAGTCATCATGGGTAAGAGGGCCTGTGTCCAGTTGGCATCTGGGTCACTGGGAATTGGCCTGGACATGGCCATTGTCCAGGTAACATCTGTGTTTGGCCTGCCCTTCTGTGATGCCTTTGTCATCTCCCACTTCTTCTGTGATGTGAGACCCCTGCTGAAGCTGGCCTGCACAGACACCACTGTCAATGAGATCATCAACTTTGTTGTCAGCGTCTGTGCCCTTGTGCTACCTATGGGCTTGGTCTTTATCTCCTATGTCCTCATCATCTCTACCATTCTTAAGATTGCCTCAGCTGAGGGTCGGAAGAAGGCTTTTGCCACCTGCGCCTCCCACCTCATAGTGGTCATCATCCACTATGGCTGTGCCTCCATCATCTACCTGAAGCCTAAGTCCCAGAGTTCCCTGGGACAGGACAGACTCATCTCAGTGACTTACACTGTCATCACTCCCCTGCTGAACCCCATTGTGTACAGCCTGAGGAACAAGGAAGTCAAAGATGCTCTGCGCAGGGCCGTGGGGCAAAAGCCCCTGTCTCCTTAATGAGGAAAGGTTGTAAAGGCTTTTTCTTTGAGTTTATAAATGTGTTAATATTTAATGCTCTTTCAATAATGCCCTGATGTATTGGATCAAGAAGACTAGACTAAATTGAACTGAGTGCTAAGATTGGAAGTTTCTGTTTGAGGTTATCATGATCTTCTATGCCCTGCTCTAGAACAGTTAGAAAATAGTTTGGCATACACTTATGAATGTAGAAAAAAAATTGCATGCCTGGATTGTGCATACCTGATGTACTCTCATACACATGAACACAGCGACACATACCCTGAGAGCATTTCAAGTTATGTAACTCCATTAAAACATAAAGTCCAGCAGGGTTCTATAAAGCTAATGAGCAAAATGTTTGGAAACCACTTCAGAAAGATTTTCTAGTTGACTGTTAAGGGTGTCAGAATAATTTATGCCACATTTTTAGCAAATAAGTTAGAAGATACACACACGTATGCATTTCTGTGAACATTGAAGGCTTTCTTGTAAATCAAAAAACAAACAAACCAAAAAAAGCTAGAGACAGACCTTCCAAGCTGATGGAATTGCTCTAACTGACCCAGTAGTAAAGAGTGTAGATGTAGGAAAGCCAAAAAGCATCAACTACAGAGAACACAGACTTGAACTGTCCATACTCCTCAGATGCTCAGATCAGAAAACTCAGATAGAAAAGAAGAACATGCTGAAAAGGTTAACACTTTTCATACATTCAACACAAGAGTTAAAAGGATGGAGGTTGAAAGGCTCAGCAAAAGTATAGTTCATTTTGCCAGGTTGACATAAAACTCTCTGTAATAGTGTTAATAAACGTAAGTACTTTAACTACAACTTCTGAAAAGAATTATTAATGAACAGAAACCTGATGCATGACTTAAATTTTTTCCAGTGAGCTCCTAAGCCTGCAGGGGTAAATTTTCAGAAGTTTTTTCTTTTATACTCCCAACTTTAAACCTGAGTTATAAACAGCATTTTATGTCTGAGCATCACAGAAGGTGAAAATATATGTGCTGGTGCAAGGAAGGATACTCTATCTCTCGTCTTTCTACTGCACTCTGGCCTTCTATACTGAAGAACAAGCATACCCTGAGTTTCAAATACACTCCTCCAGGATCCACAATCCATCTAATCCAATGGAGTGACCCTGCAGAGGCAAGATATCACTTCTGAAAGTCTGCAGGATGCTGAAAATGGGACAATTCATTTGAAATAAATTCTTTAAGTTAACATGTCTTGCTTTGCCAAAAAATTGTCATGTGAAGTCTGACTGGGGATAAAAGATATCATTGTTTTAGTCTCCAGATTTCTAGAAATGATATAGTTTATTTCTTAATAGTTCATGCTTAGTAGTTCTGCTTGATGTAATTAGCAGCCACTGGGTAAAGGTCTGCTGGCCAGTGCCACACTGTCTTCTATCTGAAGTTGTATTTGGTGAATGCTGTAGCACATCACCTGGATTGCACTCCCTCAGGACCCACACAAGCATTCCTCCAGCTGCTGGGAGTACCTTGCGCTAATGGCTGTCAGTTGAGTTCCCCTTCAAGATTGTCCTTGTTTTATTTTATTTATTTCTTTTTTGAGATGGAGTCTCGCTCTGTCACCCAGGCTGTAGTGCAGTGGCACGATCTCAGCTCACTGCAACCTCCACCTCCTGGGTTCAAACAACTCTCCTGCCTCAGCCTCCTGAGTAGCTGGGATTATAGGCACCTGCCACCACACTTGGCTAATTTTTGTATTTTTAATAGGAACAGGGTTTCACCATGTGAGCCAGCCTGGTTCCAAACTCCTGACCTCAGGCAATCCACCCACCTTGTTAAACAGCCGCTTCTTCCAAGGTCATGCTCCCTTCTTAGGGATATACTACCTCTAGTGATTTGTCAATTTAGGGTGTTGCTTCGCCTTAAGACAACTACAAAGGGCTCTCCCAGCTCCAGAGGTTTTTGCTTGGCTACATCACATTTCAACATCTTAATTTTTGCCCAATACTGTTTTCTTCACTTCTTCACAAGTATAGATACTGAGAGCTAATAAACTTGCTGTGTTCAAATCTCTGTCTCAGTGTCTGTTTTCTGAGGACCTCACCCTGCAACATTTTAGGATCTCATTTCTAAAACCGCCATTAATGTAAGTGAAGAATTCAAATTTTTCAGTCTTGATATATTCAAGTAAAGGCAGATCAGTAACTCCTATATTTTAATTTAAAATAATTTTATTCTATTTATTGAACTATATTTACTGTGATTCGATTTAGTTGGCAGCAGTGCAGTATTATCTTCTTGGAAACTGGTTAAAAAATTAAAATCTGAACTTTTCTCAGAATCCATAGGAAGTCATTCTTTTCTCTTCAAAAATTATCTGTGAGCAGTTTCCATTTCATTGCAGCCTGCTGCCGCTACTTTGCAGAGAGATTGCTGGCTGTTGTCAATGATACTTGAAAATTGAAAATAACAGGAAAGACTTAAAGAAGACTTATGTCATTCAATTTTCAAGAAGGGGAAGAGTGTCATTGTCATAAGTAAAATATAGAAGTGAAGCTGATTGTTGTGGTGAGCGCGTTCATAGAGTAAAAGCTTTGTGGTGGGAACGTTGCAGTGGTCGAGGAAGTTCCAGATAGAGACTTGGGCTTGGTAAGTAGCTGTCCAGAGCTGGGCAGAGCAGCTACAGCAGGAAGAGAGCCCCACTCTCTAAGATTATCTAGAGTCCTAGGCTGGCAGGTGCCTCTGCTATCCTCAGCATAACACTTTCATCTCTGGACTGTCACCATTTCCCATTTAATGAGAAGAGGGAAAGAGCAGAATCTGTCTTCAAATACTCAAATCCCCAACATGCTGACAAGGTGTATCATTTGTCTGAGTCACCACTCTGAAAGTGGTCACAGGGGATTATCTTCCATTGGCCACCAGTGGGGAGGTACTGACTTGGTTTTCAGAAAATTAGCCCCTAACTGTTGTGAGTTCATGATGATTCTTATCTACCAATTTGGAACAGTGATCCATGGGAGAGCAAATTTTGCTCTATGAACTGGTCTTGACCAATTTGGTAAGAGACAGGAGGTGATAGAGGGGGCAACAAGGGTGAATCTAGAGTGAATTAGTTCTATTCCAACCATCTTTATAACATATGTACTCCATCTCTGGGATAGGAGAAAATATTTCATGTGTAAAGGCATCTTTATAAATGCCATAATTTAGGGGTTCACAAAATACTCAAGCCCTGACTCTATGTTCTAGATTCCCTCTGGAGCAAGAGATGAATGACTATCAAGAAGAAAATGGGTAGAAATAAATGGGTAGGTCTGTACAAATGTGGAATTTAGATTCTGTACATAGAAGAGTACAGTGAAAAAAGAGACCAATGTGTGGATGATGAAGGAAAAAATTACACTGGAGCTTCTCAGGGAATGTATTCTAAGCCTTAGTGCCTGGATAATTACTACATGTGAACTTAAAGTAACGAATTACAAACTATCTGGGCTCCAAGGGACCTTTGAGACCACCTCTACCAGACTCCCAGTTTTAACAAAGAAGGAATAGAATCTCAGAGACTGGCAAATAACTTGGCTGAATCACAGCTAGTTAGCAGCTTGAATATCCAAATCTGTGTTTTGTCCATAGTCCCCTCAATCTTGCAGTGAGGAAAAAGGGGAAATAAAAGTGAATTGTGATTCTCAAGAACCTATAAAATCTCCCAGAAAATGTATCTCAAGCTGATCAATCCTGGACTTTCTATCGATATCAAATATCTCTCATTTTTTAACTCTGAATCACTGGCCTCAAACCCTTGTCTGAAATAACGGAGTAAATTACTGTTTAGCCTGATGCCTGGAATGCTGATGTGCTGTGTAGAGCACTGGGGAGAAAGGTGTGGTGGAAAGGCTGGTCCCAAGGCTGAAACCTAAGATAGACCTTGTTGAGGTGGCAGCGGAAGCATCCTGAAGCGACACCAGGGAGTCTCCTAGGAAAACTTTGTCTGGCCTGTTGTTGCCGGAGAAATCTCCTCTCCATTGGCCAGACTTACTTACTACATGAAGCTAAGTGACAAGGGTATTCACTGGGAATCTGGCCATTTCTTGCCTCTCTGAAATGACTTTTTTTTTTGTGAAGGAGAGTTTGAAGAAAGAATACCAGATCCCTATTCAAAGTTTTAAAAAGAACGGGAAAACGTTTCAGTCATTTCCCTCTTCGTCGTGGCCCAAAAACATTCCTTGGAAAAAACGGGACTTGTGGGTCTCATGGATATTTCAGTGTTTCTCCCCAGACACTCACCCTCATACTATTAATTGTTCTAAGACACAGGTAACCTATAGGAATTCTGACCTCTCACTGATTTCCATGAATCCAGGGTCAGCACTAACAATATGTTGCCCATCTTCCTTAGTGCTTTCTCTAAGCCCTGAGTATAAATATTTCTGTGGGCAGGCTCATGGGGTAGGAGGTAGTGGTGGCAAAGACTAGTCTCATGTAGGTGCTGAAAGCTCCTAAATTTGTATAAATCTTTGCAATTAACAAAGAACTTTCAAATAAGCCTCTTATTTGATTCTCAGAACTCTAAGAGGTGGACAGGATGATTATTATCATTTTTTTTTTCACAAATGAAATACTAAAGCTCATGGATGTGTAAGAAGATTTTCCCGGATTTCAAATCGATAAAGTAGAAGAGTCAGGATTTGAATTCATGTCTTTTTCTGTATGGTTTAGTCTCTTTCTAATGGATGGCTTTATAATAGGCAGACAGTTGGCTAGATTCAGTGACTCACAGCTGTAATCCCATATTTTGTGAGGCTGAGGTGGGAGAATCACTTGAGGCTAAGAGTTTGCAGCCAGCCTGGGCAACATAGCAAGACTCCATCTCTACAAAAAATTCAAAAAATAAATCGTAGGTAGAAACTTAATTTCATTTACTCCATGATAGAAGACTGAGCCTCCAATGAATGTGATGAGGACAAAAAATGAAAGGGAAAATAAACCAAAACTCTCTAGTTTTTTTTGCCCAAAATCTTATTCAGTCCTGGACTGTTTTCAGAGCTGAGGGTTTTGGTTATTATTATTTGCTGGAATTTACCCCCAAATTTTTGGTTCAGGTGCTGTGTAAAGATACAAGATATAAGTTCAAGATATAAATTTGGGAGGGGTAAAAACAATCGAAGAGGAATCCTGGACTATACTTTGTCCTGAGACTCCTATGTCTTGAGATTGTCCCTGATTCTGCCAAGAACTGAAAGTTCATATATAGTAAGTTAAAGAGAAAGCACTCACTGGTATCCTACTATGTCTTTTCATTCCTGGAATGTACTTACAACAGTCAAGAGAGGACATTTCTAATCTAGAACTTTATGATTCTTGCCTTTAGAAGAAAACAAACAAACAATCAGCAAGGCTTGAATACTTAGAAGCATTTTGTTACATGGCTTTATTTTATTGAAATTGAACTTCTCTTTTACAAATGCTAGTAAATGAATCTATTTATTCTTTCATTTATTCTACCAGTGTTAATTGAGCACTTACTATTACATGCCACTTAACAAGTTTCAGTCAGTTTAATGAAGCATTTCTATAAATCCTTCAGCACAGACATTTCTATATATATTGTAAGCTGTGTTTGACAATTAAGTAGTAATTGCTGATGCTGGAAAAAAATAATGTTGCAAATATTTCTTGAGTAATTCTATCAGTTGTTTTGGGGGTTTGGCTTAGGATGTGGGCTCAGAAGTTTGAAGCCTTTCCTGTTTCTCTTAATCTTCAAGAGAAATGTGACCTGCCGCTGAGTCGAGATAAATAATCCTGTGTCCACAACAAACAGAATCGCCACCAACAATGGTATAAAAAATTGTAGCCAGTACTTGTCACGCTGAGCTGTAGTAGAACACAGATTCAACAAGAAACATAATTCATATTGGGAACTGAAGAATGAGGTTCAGAGGTTCATCCTCCCTAAGAGAAGGACCAACATTGGTCCTTCATTTTTAGCATGATGTGGCATCCAGAAGCATAAAGAAAACCCTCAGATTAACACTAGGTTGAGTTGCTCTGTTGGTGCTCCCTGGAGCCATAGAGAATCCTGAGCATTTCCTCATAACTCCTGTCTAACAGTTACTATAGCCAGTATGCCCAAGGGGGAAGATCATAGGAAAGACAACCCCCTTTTGGAACTGACAAGACCAGCATTCACATAAAATTAAGGGGTGGAAAGGAGATAAAGTGAGGGCAGTGGTCATCAGTGCCTATTACTCAATTAACTAATCATCATTTCTTACATGCCTGTTAGGCAAAATGAAGAAATTGCACTAAATTGCCTTCCAATTCTATCATTTTGTGGTTCTGTTAGTCTGTTTATATACTGTACTAATTTTTGTGATTATTTTCAAATTATGGATCCTCAGAATAGTACAGCTAAAAATCACTTAAAGATCACCTAGACCAGTGATTCTCAACACTGGCTACACACTACTATTATGTGAAAGATCTTTGAAAAATACTGGCACCCAGGCTGCACCCCAAACCAATTAAATCAGAATCTCAAGAGATGAGACATGATCATCAATACATTTTTTTAAGTTCTCAAATGGTTCTAATGGAATCTAGACCAAATCTTGTGTTTTACAGATAAAGATACCAGAAGCCTAGATACAAGTACGTAGCACTTTGGTCTCAAATTACTTAACAGAGAAGTGCTAGGGCCTAATTCTGTATTTTCACCTCATATTTTTTTAGATATTAGTATGTACAAAGTGCATGAAGGAAAAGTCCAGTTTTCTCCTTGCAAGGAGAATATTTCAAAGGTTCCCTCTCTTACACAGAGTTTGGAGAGAGCAGTTTTTCTTACAGGCCATGGAGGCAGTCCACCTGCCCACCCTCTCCATATCAATTCCATTCCCTCCTCCCTCAATACAAAGGCACACAGCTTACTAACTTGCTGGTTTTCTTTCCCAGCCCCCCTAAGCTGGAATGAACTCCTCATGCTTTTTACATCCTTTTTTTCAACTTTGAAACTTTTTTTCAATTTGATAAATATATAAGTGTTCTCCACAGGAGCAGCAGATGACTTTGAGATCAAAATAGTAGTTACAATCTGTTATGCTTGGGTAGCGCTTAACAGTTTACAAAGTCATTTCACAAATATTACCACATTAATCTTCATAACAATTCCATGGTGTGAGCAGGTATTACTATCACCATTTAACAAGCCAGGACTTAGAGATTGAGATATATACTATCACCCAGGCCTCCTCATTGCAAGTCTAGTAGCCTTTCCAGTGTATCACAGGTGCTCCCCTTCTACAAGCTGCAACCACTCAGGCTCAGGTGTCGTCTCTTCCCTCCCCTGCTATGGATGCCCTTTCCTTTCCTTTACCAACTCACCTTTTTTTACAGTAATGTTGAGGGGCTCAGAGGCATAGTCCAGCTGCCACATTTTGCCCACACAGTAGTACGTGCCACTGTCTTCAACTGTGGCATTTGTAATGGAGATATTGTGGTTCTCATACCAGTATTTGAGAGCTTCACCATTCTTGTAGTAGATCACCTTGTACACATTCCAGTTTCTCCAACCATGGCACCTGAGGAAGAGGGGCTGACCTTCCATCACCACCTGAGCAGAGGCCTGAAGGAGCAGCCAGTCTGAAGAACATTCATTATGTTATTTATTTAACAGTAAATGAATGAATGGATAGATCAGAGGGAGCCATACATAGATCATGTGTCAGAAACTACAAGTTATCATTAACCCACTTTTTGGCTCATAAAGTGAATTTTTAAAAGGCACAAAATAGTGCTTAGAGCCTGTCTTCTATATTGATAAAGCCTTTCTCCTCCTGAAAAGTCAGCCTTGGGCCACAGAGCCTCTCAGACCTCCCTGCTGAGTCCGTACATGGAACACTTGAAAGCCAGAATTCTTTTCACATCTGTTGTTGCCAGTTCTCGTTGGTTAGGGGAAAATAAACAGTCTGTCTCAGGGATTTTGGCTTAGGAGAGTGTCTATTTTGTCCTCTCTTACCTTATAGAAACTTCCCAGTTCTAGTCTTAATTATAGTTGTTACAAAAACTTCTTCAGAACATGAACAATTTAATTATTTCTGTAATTATTTATTTAATGTCCTCTTCCCATACAGTGATATGCTCCAGGAGGTCAGGGGTCCTGTCTAGTTCTACATACTATTCCCAGTGCCCAACACGATGCTTAGGAGTTGGTACGTACTCAACAAATATTTGTCAGTAATGAGTCAGTGAAAGACAAGAATCACATTCTATGGTTAATGCTTTTGTAAAAATTGAAAAGCATTAACTAAAGGAGAATTTTGAAAGAAAATATCGCTAGCATAATAAGCATATTTAATTTAAAACCAATCCTTGAGGACCTCTCTAGAACCTACTCAAGGAAATAAGCTATTCCACATTGCTTTAGTTTGTGTTTGGAACTTACATATGGAGGTCGAAACATCTCTTTTCACCTGAGAGAATAATATAGTGTCTAAAAAAGACCTGCTGGTCACTACTCGAAATAATTAGTTTGTTTACTCAACATTTGCTGATTAAGCCACATGTGCCTAAGCATGCTGTACTAACTGCTGGCAGTAGGAGAGTGATAAAGATGAAACAAGCGTGAAATATGTTCTTAAGTAACACGAGAGGACATGAGGGATGTATCCAGGTATGTTTCATAACGAAGAGTACAACCTAATATTCCGGTCATGGCATGTGAATTATGCAGAGCAAAACTTTAAGTCAAACATTTTGATGCTATTTCAGATATACAGCTCTTTGAAATGTTTACATATATGTCATGCTGTTTGACCACATGATATATACCTGAATCTAGGCAGAAAAGACAGAGGAAAATAGGGTGGAGGAATAGTATTGAGAGATGACTAAAATATTGAAAGAAGGCATATGGTAATCAAAAGGAAAGCAGGTGAAACAAGAGAGATGCCGGGGTCCTAAGTGAGAGGCCTTGAATCCCACTCTGGTGTCCTAACCCTTGGAATAACTTGTTTTTTTCCCATCTTTAGATGGGCCATTCCTCACATGAGAGATCTCTATTTCCATATCCCTGGCACTTACCACTGAAGACTTCCAGGTACACTGGTTCACTCTCATTAAATTTTGGATGCTGACATTTGTATTCTCCACTGTCCTCAAAGTCGGCATTCACGATATTCAAACTTGAAGTTGTCACCTCTAAAACACTGCCATTGTGGATCCATTTTGTGGAATCGACTGCATAGAACTTGTTCCCATGACATGTAAGAGTAACATTCTCTCCTTTAAATATTCTATTCCATGGAGGATTCAAGGAGACCATAGGTTTCTGAGGGGCTTGAATAAGATAAAAATATGAAGAGATATAAAGGAAAAAAAGTCATTGAAAACTGTCCAGGCTTAAAAGTACAAATGTAGCAGTATTCAGACAACCAGTGGTCAATCTGTCCTTGTACTGTCGGTGATAGGACCCTGTTTTGATTTCTAAGAGAAGGATTAAAGAACTGAGAAAACAGTAGTGTGGCCCCAGGGAATGCCCAACATCGGGAGAAAGACGGAACACATATGCAAGAGATGTAAAAACAAAGAAACCAATTCACTATGTGATTTGAACTCACTCACTCTACTTCCGTTAATTTCAATTTAGTATCTGTAAATGAGGACTGCAATCTCTTTTCAGGTAGAAACACTACCTGCCATGTTCAACCACTGCTACATTAAATATTTATTGTGAGAATGAATGAGTGAATTATGGATGGATAAACTTATTGGACTAGATGAAATACAAGGTTTCCCAAACTCTAAATATTTCTATTTAATTGTAAGTATATACAGAGTGAAAAATATATATCAGTTCTGGAAAGTAGTGAGAATCACTAAGAGAATCAGTCTTGAATGGCTTCCTGGGACAAGGGGATATAGTGCAAATTTGAACAGAGACCAAAGAGGTAGATACATGGCGATAACAAAGGGATAATATAGTCGAAAGAGAACTGGACTTCGATCCAATAAACTTATGTTGGAACCCAGTTCCTTAGCCATGTAACCACCAGCAAATCACTGAGTTTCAGTTTCAGCATCCTCAATTATAAATGGCAATAATAATAATAATGTAACTATTGAGTGAGATTATGTGAAAGTGTCTAGGAGAGGGGATGAGATGTGTATATGTGCAACAGACATGGTTGTTGACTGAAACAGAGGAGAGAGTGACTTGAGAGAATGCAACAAATCAGGGAAAAGAAGAAAGACAAGGCAAAGTGGAGAGGGAAAGTGGCTTGGCCACAGAGCAGATTCATACTCGTTAGAAAGCAGAAGTGTTGGGATGAAGAAACTAGTGAGAAGAGATCAATGCCCAGACATGTTGAAACACCAAGGGAATGAGAACGAAGGACTCACCTGCTAACATGCCATCTGGAGCTGCAAAAGTCCGGAGAGGATACGTTAGTGTCCATCAGTCTTCTGTATCTCCAGAAAACTAGAATCTGGATGTGGGGATGAGCTCTACCTCCATGGAATTTTAAGAACCAATCATCTTTTCAGGAATCAGAATCAAGGGAAGAAAGAGCTCCTCTATCCCCATTTCCTTGGTAGGAAATTTGCACCCTGGAAGATGCCAGAGCAAATGCAAGGAACGAAGCTTTCAGCCTGGCTTCCTCTGTAGGTGTTGCTCAGCCCACTTGACTCTGCTTTCTAGTTTGCCTCCACTACAGAGTCCTTGGGAAATGCCCCATAGTTTGCACATGTCCTAGAAAAAGTCACCACCCAAACAGTAAAGGTTCCTACCCCAGCTGCTCCCCACATTCATTTGGGCCTCTCCAGAAGGGGTAATCGAATCTCTACTTACCGAAGAGCAGTAAGGCTATACACAGTAGAGTAGGGGATTCCATGAGGGGAGCCATCTTCTTTATGGGCTCCTGGTACTGACTGTGCTTTAGAGTTCTAAGGCTTCAAATATAGGCTTAAAACCAAAAAGCAGAAGGAAATGTTTGCTGTATCATATCTGGTTAACCCATCAGCTGTGCCTGGTTTTGCTTCTTTCTTCAGAGATAATATTCAGGATGGTGCCAGACTGGGCAATTTAATGTTTACCCCCTTATTCTACTCCCTATCCCACCTCCACATATATCTGGTGAGAGAGAGGCATAGGTCTGGCACAGTCACAAGCCTTTCTTAATCTGTCAATCAGTGTACAACTAGTTTACAACTTAGAAAAGTGGGGTGCAAGGGAGAGCAGAATAAAACAGCAGCAACGAATTACTAAATACCAAACATATGCCAGGTTTTATGCTAAATAAATCTGATATTTTATTTATTTGTCACAATAATCCTATAAAGTAAGTACCATCACTATATTGTATAAATAGGAAAACTGAATCTTAGTGAGGTTAAACAACTTGTCTTAGGGTGCCACCTATCAAATAACTAACTTGGGGTTCAAACACATAAAATCTAACCCCAAAGTCAAACTCTTAGTCATATGATGCATGTTCAGAAGCATGGCCAGCAACTGCTGAAATTCTTTTGAGATTCACCAGAGCTACCAACACTTTTCTTATTTAATTTCCTGCTGATCAGTTAGTCCACAAATCCACAAATTTTCATCTGATTCACTGATGATCCGCTATCTGACCAGCCAAATCGGAAACATTTTCAGAGACTCCTTTTTTTCTACTGTGCCCTACTCTGGCTCAGAACACAGGAAGGCAGACATTAAACCATTACTTACCGTGATCTAGGCTATATGGTTTATTTTATTTTACTTCCTAACTTTTGTTTACTTTTAGTGTTATAATTTTCCAGCATAATCACACTTTCTCCTTTAAATACAAAGCAGAACGTTTCTCCAGGATTCCTTTGACTAATTCTTCTGTTTTTTGGCTTGAGGTCAAGGTGGACCTTCTTCCAGGATCTGATATTAATAATGATACTGGAGATGAAAACTCTGTAAATGTCTATAGCGGTTTGTCATTTGCAAAGATTGCTTTTACATGAGTGTTATGTCTTATCTTTACTAAAACTCTGAAGATGACAGGGACTGTACACTTAAACCCACTTCACATCTGAAGCACTTGAGGCACCATTCTATCATACCATGCTTTTCCTCACAGACTGCGGAATTAAGCCTCTTGAATGAAAGCAAAGTCATTCTACATGAAGATCTAACCAAAAACTTTTAGCTTTCTATGGAATTAGAAAATATAGGGCGAAAAAAGTTAATAAATAGGAATTTAAGTTTCTGATAAGAAAGGTCAGGTACTGAGCCCAGGACATGCTATGTTTTAGTGACAGACCTTAAAGGGAACAGCAAGTTATTTTGAAAAGTACAAGTTGATTGTATTTAAAGCTCTAAATTCAAATATTCCTCATAATTATGTGATTAAAGGTTACCTGTAAAATAGGGACGATAATGGGATCTAGGTCATGGTTATTTTATGAAATTTAATAAGATAAAGAAGAAGTAAAACGCATTGCATAGCATCTAGCATGTCAAGGATGGTCAATAAATACAACTTATGCCTTCTTTATTACCATTATTAGTTAAAGACTTGTAGGAGAAATATGAATTTTGACTGGATTAAGGTTCTTGTCAACCTATATAGTATGCTTTATTTGATAAGGAGCACCTTATGCTAGTTTAATCTATCTACACAATCTCAATCCTCTCCATGGTTATGAAGAAGAGAGCATAATCAGGAAAGAACAGAATGCAGAAAAGTTTTGGGTAGGATTGGAGAAGAGAAGGAGGAGGAATTAAGGAAGATGTAGTTTTTGAGGTACTGTGAGAGGGTAATATTTGAATCCCTAAACCTTGGAAGAGAAAAGGAAAGATTCTACTTTATCACTTTGCTGAGATTTTGTCCAGCGAATATTTTGATTTCCTTTTTCCTAGGACAGTGAACCTGCAATCAAATTGTCCCTCAGAGTTAGTCATTTTACCATGACTCAAATAGTCTATTTAAAGGATTCCTCTGAAGTCATTGTCTAAATAGCTCCTGCTTAGATGGGAGATGGTGCAGGGCTCACTGAGAGGTACTATTCCTAGTTCGGAGCTTATAAGCTTTGGAGTTAGAGAGGACACTTTCATTTCTAAAGCTTTCTGAAACTTTGGCTTTATCATTCCAAAGCTTTTGCTTAAGTGTCCAGTATTGAAATAAAGGAAGTGCTTTGGCAGCTGTAACAGCAAAATTTAGCACTCCAATAAAACCAGCTCATTAAAGCCTAAAAAGTAAACCAAACTACCCACCTTCCCAGCCCATGCCCCCCCACAAAAAAAAGCAAACCGTTAACATCAGCATCAGAAAGAATGAGCCATACCCTAACCTCCATGGGACATAACTACAGGTACCCAAAAGAACAGAACAAGAATTCAGAAGGAATACATTAACACTAAGATAAAACAAGAGCTCTATGCCATCCTGGAAGAACGGGTTGATACACAGTTGAATTCCACATATTTTTTTAATCTTATATATATATATATATTTTAAAAGTCCTTCAAGCTTCATATCCGTTATCTGGGTGGAGTGTGCTGCTAATTTCTCATATTCCGCCTGTCCACATCAGGATCCTGGGTTCACTGAAATGAATAGGGTGTATCTAAGTTTCACTTCTTGCTTCTGATTCTAGATACACATATGCTCACTACGTAAAAGGCATCACCATGCCCAAACTTGGACCTGTGATTTGATGTTGGAAGCCTTAATCTATATTTCATTTTGCAGCAGTATAAAAATGAAACAAATGGATGTGTGTGAGTTATAGGGACTGAGTACTCTGAGGTGCTCCTGCAGCTGGATCTAGGGTGAGAGGCTTTTGGCAGGAACTTCTGTGTTTTGGGACATGGCTGGCAGAAGGAGGATCAAGCCTCAGCGTATACAGTATGTTGGCCTTTGTGGCCTTCTCCAGAATTGGGAAGCAGAAAACCCAATTCAATCTGCTGGCTTCTTTCTCACTCCAAAGGTCTCTAAAACCAGGTGAGGTCCATAAAAAATCGAATATGAAATGATGAAAGCACAAAATGCCTGTCTGCTCATGATGTTTATGTACCTAATAAACGTTCATCTCTCCCTGAGGATCAAATACAAGGTTAACTATGCAACATGTCTTATCTATTTTCTTCCTCCTACCAACTCTATGCAGTTAAGATAAGGAAATTAAACCGTGAAGAGGTTAAGTATCTTGTCCAAGGGCACACAGTTGCCATGTAAAGAAATTAGAATTTGAACCTGGCAATATGGCTTAAGAGCCCATGCTCATGACCAGATAGATAGATGATGATGATGATAGATAGACAGACAGACAGACAGACAGACAGATAGATAGATAGATAGATAGATAGATAGATAGATAGATAGATAGACAGACAGACAGGTTAAAGATAGATAGGTGAAAGATAAAGATATCTTTATTCATTGAGTCTACACATTGTGATTAAGTGCATATGGATTCATAGCCCTTATGCAGAAATTCCTTGGATTCCCAGGTTCCATAACCTACAAATAGGAAATCACTGATCTAAACCAACTTCCTGTTCTATAAGTTATCTTTGTTGATGCAGGCAATGACGTCTCAACTCAGCACACAATGTTGGCACTGTTGGCATGTTAGCTACGTCTATTTCATAGACATGCCTAAAAAAAAGAAAGAAGACATGAATTTGTTTTTTTCCTCTATGTTATTAGGGCCAGCATGGTATCAGCTGCGTTTACTTCTTTTGCCACCCTAAACAGGAGTTTCTGCTCAAGAAAGAGCATCAATAGCAGGTGCTGAATGCCTGTTAGATTTTCACAAGAAAGTCAATGGCTTTAATGTTTGTTACTTCTTGTCTTGACTTGAATGGGTCTAAAAGTAATAAATCCAAAAGAAATAAACAGAAACTCCCAGGACTACTAGAGAAGGGAGTGAAAAGGGAGGTACTAGTTTCCTTTAAACAACCAGCTCTCATGTGAACTCATTACCATGGTGGAGGCACCAAGCCATTCGTAAGAGTTCTGCCTCCATGACCCAAACACTTCCAACTAGGTCCCACCTCCAACATTGGGGACCACATTTCACATGAGATTTGGAGGGGACAAAACATCCAAGGCATATAACTGAGCATAATCTACACTCTTTTATAGTGCATAGGTGTGAGCATCTAGATATCCAGCTGCCTGTCTTCAAGATAATCAGCCACTCACACTTTGCCGATAAAGCATATTTGGGGTGTCTTGTAGTTAAGGGTACAGTTTGAAACTAAAGTGGGCTCAAACAAATTGATCATGACCTCTGCCTTATAAATAGTATATTCCAGCCAAGAAGCCCAAAGGGCTTCAAACTTACCTTCATGTCATCCAACTGATACAGATGTTAAGTGAGCTGACATTTTCTTCAGAATGGGGAGCACAATAGTATAAGCCCACCGAGGAAGATCTTTAGGAAAGTGGGAGTATAAAAAAGTTTTGCTTTAAAAAAAAAAAAATTGAGGCAGGGTTTTACTATGTTACCCAGGCTCGTCTCTGACCGGTAGGCTCAAGTGATCCTCCCACCTCAGCCCCCAAAGAAGCTGGGATTACAGGGATGTGCCATCATACCCAGCTAAAAAAGTTTTTTTTTAAAAACCAGAATATTAGATTAAATTTTTAAAAATTAAAAGAATAAAAATAAAAATTTAGTCATAGATATTTTCAAAGAAATTAAGTGCAAGATTAATTAAGAGTCCAGACTAGGAATAAGCTCTCAAGTTTGAGTCTCAGCTGTGACTATTCAATCTCTCTTTGCCTCAGCCTTCTCACCAGTGAAAGGGAGATAGTAATGGTACCTACCTTAAGGGTGGTTGTCAGCATAAAATGAGTTAATATGGTGAACTGGTTAAGACAGAGCATATGTTAGTTTTCACAACTATTATAATTATTTTGCAAGAAGCCTTTGGTTAGTCTTGAGAGCAGCAGAGAGAGAGTCTCCTTTCCCATGCTCCTGGTCTGTCCTTAGGATGAAGAACCTGGAAGGCCACTGGTGGGTCCAGAATGCAAAACCTTGTTCTCACAGGATGCAGCCAGGATCACACAGCAGCAGTCATGTCAATGAGGCAGACATCATCACACACATACCCATACCCACACCTCCAACACATGCATGCCTGTGGCAGAGGTGGGGTTAGGAAGTTTGAAGGTCATTTCCAGGTGTGGTACTAGACAGAGAAATCTCCATTAAGTCAGCCCTTAAGCCGAATGTACTACAGGCCAGGTTTATTTTATGCTTCTTTACAGAGTTACAGTTACAAAATGGAAACAGACATCTCTTAAAGGAATCCTTTATGCTGTTAGCAGATAAGGACAAGAGGTCTTAGCCCAGACGAGGACATTTGCATTTTAATAGGCAACTTTTGAAGACCTAATTTTTCAGGACCCTGGCTAAACGGTTTTGTGACCCATGTGTTTCTAGTGGGTGAGAGAGGGTATGAGTGAGAGTGGGAACAGTGGGAGGAGCAGGAGGCATTCTGAACCTTTGTAATCATACTCTGTGTTACCACCTACAAAAGGCCTTTAGGAAATATGAATTTGTGTGTGAGAATATGTGTGTTTATTGAGGGTTGCTTGTTTCAATGATGGGTATACAGGAGACATCTGTAGCATTAGCAGGCAAACAAATGCCCTGCAATACCAAGGGTAGCCTTGCATACTAAATAATTGGCCTGATTCTGCACATCTTTTCAGTGTGCAGCCAGATATTTTATAATTATCTAAGCCTTAAACATGACTTTGAAAAATAAACACAAAAGCATCATTTGCACTTCTCATATATACTGGATTTTACAGAAAAGAAACTACCATGTATATTGAGGAAAGATTATTCTTGGCTTTTACTGAAACAATATCCTTGAATTTTTCACTGTTTCAGAAAATCAGATCACCTGTAGCTGCACTGTTCATGATATTTGTGTCACCAATACCTCATTCTCCTATCAGTCTGTTTTTGTAACACTCACATTCATCGAGGACATAGTTTCTTATTATAAAGTTATTTCACTTTATTTTTTCTTTATATTAAAACTGGGAATTTTATTGATTTAAAAAATACATGTGTGTATAGATAGCAGGGGTGGATTCAGTTTGAGGGGCTGAAATTTATACAATTTAAGGGGTCCTCCTTAAAAAATTGAGTAGAAAATGTTGAATACAATATTAGATATTAGAATTACTATTTAGAACAAGAAAATTAATCACAAAAGATTGCAAAATATACCAGCTAACAAATGACATAAACATTATAAAATCCATCAAAAAGTAAACATTCATTTGTTGCCAGATATCCCACTATCCACTTCTTTTTCAACATATTGTTGTTACATGCTATTTGATGTCCTCTTCATCAGAGATATTATAATATTATTTTTATAGGGAAATGAAATATAATTTATTCTTTTCTCTAGCATCATTGATCACCATTTATTTCCTATTATTGGTAGCTGGGGATGCATAGAATATGCAATTTCACAGCAATATTCTCACTATTTGTAGTACGGTTACAGGTTTATGCCTTACAAACACAGGAATAAATGCATGCTATCAAATGTGATCTGATAGGATTGAAAACCTCTGCTAAATTCTGAAGAAGAAAAAAGGGCCAGAGAAAGATGGAATAGAGGTCCTGAGCCTATGCAGTTTCCAGTGATATTCATCACAGTTTTTCCTTTGTCTCTTCCAAAACAGGAAACACTTGCAGATTATCGTAGAGGTTCAAGAAAACGAATGACTATTGAGTGTCTGTGATTAGAACATTAGACTGAGTATTAGAAATAGATGCAGTGACAAAAAGTTTGGGACATGTTGGTGGCTATTCCCATAGAAGAGTATTTCTTATAATCAGGAATTTGTAAGTTTTTTACTTAGAAAATGTGTAAATTTTTCATTAGTGATAAATGAATATAAATATTATGGATCATTTGGATGACTATTTCATAACCAAAAATTCCATCTTTATTTCAACATTTACATTTACTTTTTTTTTGTTTGCAATTTACAATTGCCTCTAGTGACTGACAAGTTAAAGTCATGCTGCACCTGTGAATGAATGTTGTTCAAATACAGCCAAGTGCACAGAAGAAGGAACTGACACAGGGCCTGCTATAGAATCGGCTGCCAAACACAAAACCACTCTCTTTATCATAGGTAATAGCACAGTCATGTTGCAGAAAGATATATGAAGAAAATCTTCTCTGCATGACCCAAGGGGCAACAGTTAATTAGAAGTCTATAATAGAGATGTAAAATAAATAATGTTTTATATTCTCAATTCCTAAATTGAATGTATACCAGTCAACTATATATTTCAATAATGTCATGATGCCAATTTATCTTTAAGAGAAAAAGACAACTATTCGGAATTATCAAGGGCTATCTTATTAAAGTTAGCATATGAGCATAGTTTGCTGGTAGAATTTTGGCTAATTATATTTTCTAATTTTCCTGAATGAGCGAACTATGTCTTGAAGTTTATTAATAGCATTTTTTACAACATACTTTTCCAAACAGGCAATCCCCGAGCTTGAATTATGGACAAATAAAGAAATGACTTAAATGTAGATACAGACCTGTTACTTAATCTTCCTATCACTAAACCTAACACAAAAATTTAGTTTCAGCATAGGAACATTATTCATCATATATTTTCATTTCTTTGTTCAGCAAATACTTATATTCCAAGCACTAGGTCATTTGCTGGTGATACAAGAGAGATAATAAGCAGACAAGATCTTTTCCCTTGGGGAGTAGACTTTCTGTTGGAGAAAATAGAAAATAAGTAAACAAACAGAACAGTGACAGCTTGTGACTAACGTTTGTAAAAAGTAAATAATGTTGCTCTGTAGACATACCAGGGTAACTTATTTTAGATAGGGTGGTTAAGAAAGGCCATTCAATGAAAATGACTTTTAAGCAGAGACTTCATAGGATGAAACAAGACAAAGGCTGGAACAAGAATATTTCAGGCAGTGGGAAGTTCAAAATCCCCATAACAAGAAAGACTGTGGAGAATTGTAGAAATTAAGAGAAGGACATAAGGACTGAAGCATAGCGAGTAGGAAGGCCAATGGCATAAAACGAGATTGGAGATACACAGAGGGGCCAGATCATGAGGGCCTGATAGAACACGAAAAAGTGTTGGGATTTTATCTGAAGGCTAAAGAAGAGCCATCGGACTGTGTGACGCAAAATAATGCACACACACACACAGTGTGTATGTATATATATATCTATACATATATATATATTCCCTTGCTTAATACAGTTTGATAGCTTTCATGTATGTCTTAGTCTATTTTCTATGGCTGTAACTGAATACCTGAGACTGAAATTTATAAAGAAAAAAAAATATTTCTGGAGGCTGTGAAGACCAAGGTCAGGAGTCCTATCTGGTGAGAACCTTCTTTTTTAGTGGGGACTTTCTGCAGAGTCCCAAGGTGGCACAGGGTATCACATGGCAAGGGGGTGCTGAGTGCGTGAGCTCAGGTCCCTCTTTCTCTTCTTTTAGAGCCACCAGTCTCACTCCCATGATAACCCATTATTCAATCAATCTATTAATTCATAAATAGATTAATCCATTCATGAGGATAGAGCCTCTATGAACCAATTCCTCTTACAGGCCCCCCTTCTCAATATTGCCATATTGCAAATTAAGTTTCAACACGAGCTTTGAGGGTATGAAAACTCAAACCATAGACATGTATGTGTATATTATATGTGTATACACACACTCTCTCAATGTCTATCTATCTATGTATAGGTAGATATGTAGTCATGTAATCTATATTTTTTTGAGCAGATATTGGGAAATGGTTCAGAGTCTAAATATGGTGATAGATGGTCTAGAGAAGCGGTAGTGAAGGTAAAGAAAAGTTGATGGGTTTGAGATATATTTTGGGGTGATATTAATGGGACTTATTGACAGATTGGAGGGCACAGGAAGTATAAAATGTGATTCCTAAATTTCTGGCTATCATAACTGGGTAGACAAAAATTATGTGGTGAAATCTGAGGAAGTACTAGATTTAAGGGAAGTACTAGAGTTGGGGGAGAAATCGACCAAGTGTTCCAGTTCGAAAGTGTTTCAGTTTGAAGCATCTTTATTATATCTAAGTGTTTGTGCTAAATATGAAGTTACAAAAAAAAAAAAAAAGTTGGAAGACCAGTAGAAATGTTTGCATTAGGGTTACAAAGTAGAGAATCACCGGCATAGGTTAAAGTCACTGAGTAAGATGAGGTCAGCTGAAGAGGGAGAAAGGTAAGTTAAGCAACAGAGAAAGTCTCAGAGAAAATCTCAAAGTCTCTAAGAAATTTCAGCATCTTGAAAATGGGTATCAGAAGACCCAGAACAGAGACTAGAGAAAACAACTGGTAAGGTAGGAAAACTCTCAGGGAATTATGTCACTAAAGCTAAGAAAAGAGTACAATTCTAGAGGAAATGGTTAATTATATTGAATCATGTTGAGAGGGGAAGTAAAATGAGAGAATACAAGTATCCTTTGAATCTAGCAATATGGAAGATTTTGGGACTTTAACGATGGCAATTTCAGTGGAGTAATATGTGTAAAAACCAAACTGAACTGGGCTAAAAAAAAAATAGTGAATAGGAAGCAAGGAAGTATAGACAACATGTGCAGACAGTATTCTGAGAAGTTTTGCCATAGGGTGGTGGGATAGGAAGATGTGGGATAAGGGGAGATTTTTGTTTTATATAAGATGCTAGATTGTATTTGTTACCTAATAGGAATAATTCAGTAAGCACAGAGGGAATGAGGGAAGTATAAGTTAAATAATTGAAGAAGTTAAGTCTTTGCATAATCAAGAAGGGAGAAGTGGTTTTCACTGATCTAACTTAAATATTCCTTGTGCATAACACAGGTGTTTCTGCCATAACATGTAACACATATTTATTTTTTAAAGTTGTTTTGCATTCTGCAAAAATACACTAAAAATATCAAGTCTTTGAGAGAAAAAAAGACTATCATAGTTTATGCAAAACCTATAACCAGAGCACTAACATAAACATTAGTATTTCTACTAAATAAACTATGCAGTTAAAAAGATATGTTAAATTTGTAATAAAATTAACAGTAAATATAGGATTTGATCTTTTTCAATGGTTGGTGAAAGAAGATGACAAAGAGAAAATACATAAAAGCAAGGGAAAACCATAGAATAAACATGCTCAAGATAGACTTGTGGTAAAACTAAGGCAAGAAAAACCTTGAAGTGAATAGTTATCGTGTAGAATATTCTATTTCTTGCCATGTTCCACTGTGATAGTAAGATTTGTGTTAGCTGTTCCTTGGTAGTCCAAAATATTAACTTGCTAGAAACAAAGATCTTGTTTCAACCCACTTCAGCGTTATATTGACATTATTGCTTGGCTTGCCAATAGCATATAGGCTAATTTGCATTTCAGAAACATGCATTATATCAGAGAAACTGCAATGTATTTTTTGATTTGTTAAGCAGCTGCCATGTGCATAGCAATATATGGAATACTATATTGAATACAAAAATGCAAAAAAAGGGAGTTCCTCCCAACCACATTGACTTTATTAAAAACTTGATTTCTGTAGGCAGAAATAATAATGGAGAAACTAGGATGTGTTCTAACAAAAAAATAAGCACAGAAGAGCAACAATGGTAATTGTTAATATTATTTGAACACTCACTGTATTCAGGAATTGTGATTTATCCCATTTAATACTCATAGGAATCCTATGAAATAGGTACTATCAGCGTATTTTTAAAATCCTTATTTTTAATGAGGTAGAGAAGTTAAGATTATACAACTAGTGAATGGCAAAGCCAAGATTTGAAGCTTAGAGGTCTGAATGGTAGAGGTTTTAAACATGGGGAAGAAAGTCGTTCAACAAGGTGCTCCAACACTTTTGCCACAACATTTAGGATAACTGACTTATTCCCTCCAATAAGTCGAGTGCTTATGGTCATCTTCTGCCTTAAGCTGTATGAAGCAAGATACTGATAGAGAATCTAACATTGCTAGAGATGGAGGAAAAGGCAGGTTAGAAGTGATGGAGCTGAGAGAGAGGGTGCTAGAAGTTAGCCTCCACTGTGTGGCACTTAAGTACCCCCTGGGTTAGGTGGGCATAAAGGAAAGTGACAAGAACTTAAGCCATTTTGTCCCTCTCCCTCAAAGGGGACACTCTTTAGATGAGGGGAACTTTAATAACAAGAAGCTGTGGAGTGGGCAGCCTACAACAAGAGCCAAGGAAAGCAGAATTGATTGAAACATAAAAGAATAGGTCATTCTTTTTGCTGTGCAGATGCGTAGGACATAGGTTCTTCTGAAGAACCTGTAAAGGTATTCCCATGAGAGCACCTACATTTGAATCACTCCAAATGAGAAAGAACAATGAATAATGCTAGAGAAATGATGACAACTAGCAAAAATGTTGTACTACCCCAATCTGACCTCCACTTATGAGGTAGTGTTCACACACAGGAATGGCAGTTAAAATAAAACAAGGAGTTGGCAGCTAATACACCATGGAGAGTTGCTTTATTCTTCATTCTCTCAAGGAAGGAGCTCATATTGGGAAGAGGGAGACATGTGAGTAGTGTGGCCATCACCCTTTACCTCCCAAAACATGACAAGTTGCTTGAGCCATAAACTTAACATATGCTCGGTGGTAGATGGGTGGAGGATGCTGAGACTGAAAAAAATTTTGAATAGAAGAAAAATTAAATGGATTAATTTTATCAAATCAGAATTAATTAGATTTGATTGCATCTAAGAACTCCAGTGAGACTGTTTTAGAAACATAAAGTGATTAAAAGCTTATGGAATTAGTCTAAGTAGTCATTAAGGGAGACTCCTATCCAAGAAGAATGGGTCCACAGTAGTAGCAGTAATTTTAAAAATTGAGGATTTCATGTTTACACCTCACAAGTTGAGACTTCTTTCAACATAGTTGTGTGTATGAAATGAAAAGATTGTACTACAAGTGTGCTAAGGTCCTCTGCAGATCCAACATCTAGATGTTTTCTGGCTATTAGAATTGCAGGGTTTCAAGAAGGTAATAGCTCAGTTACTTGGACAATTTGATCCCAAGGTGGCTTCCAAAGAGCAGTGACTGCTGCTGGCTAGTTGATGAGTCCTTCATTCTCCTACCTGGCCTGCCAGGTTGACAGTTCAAGATCTATAGTAACCTTGCCTTCTGTGTTTCTGACTCTGAGCTGGCAGAAAAGAAAGAGCAGCAGGAAGTCCCGATAGATTTGAAAGTGGAAATCAAAGAAAGGAGTTGAAGGCAGAATAGTGGAAAGATGGTAGGATTGATGGTAACCATGGGATATTTGCTATAAGTGACTTGGGGAAGACATGTTATTTCCAGTTTCCTAATCAGTTTTTATCATAAGTCCTAAAGTACAGGAAAAGTTTTAAAAAGGAAAATACTATAGATATAATCAATTTAAATTGCTTCATTTTAGAGATTGAGAAGCCCCAACCCCACAGAATATTTTGTGAGAATTACAGATCTAAGCAATTAATTATTGGAAAATGCAGTACTAAATTATGAGGCTCCTGTTGTTTCTGTGGCTGCTTTAGTTGAAGATACAGGACTGAGGACAGGATGAGAGGACCAGCGCTTTTAAGGATTATTATAGTCCAACCGGGTAGAAAGGCAATAAAAATGTGAACAAATTATTGAACAAAATATACCAGATAGTAACACAGAGAGAATTAAATGATAATGATGTGATAAAGTGAGTGGATGTTATCTTAAATATTTGGGTTGATCACATGCTGAAACGACAACAGTGCAGTAGGGCTCTTTTGACAACCCAGGTTAACCGAATCACCAGACTAAATAACATTCACCATCCCCTCTGCCGTGAAGACTGATGGATGCACACTACATTCTAAATGACCACGTCTGGTAAACTCCTCTCCAGTAGAAACACCAGGAGACAGCAGTGTCACAAAACCGAGACTGAAGAGCATTTTAAGAAGGAGAGTGATTAATAGTGTTAAATGCATCGCTTATCAAGTAGGGAAAGAACTAAGAATAGCCCAATGAATTTAGTAATTAGAAAAATCTTGGTGTAGCCCCCATGATCCAGGGACTGTGTCTGTACCATGCAAGCCCTAGATCTCGATGGTAAACTCACTGGAGCTGACCAGTCTCTGAGACATTACTCAAACTTACAAAATAACTTAGAATGTGATGCATTCATTTTTAACAGTAAATGTACCAGACCAGTCATTTCCTTATGGCTTTCACTTTCTGGTGGATGTAAGCAATTTATATATTAAAATGGATGCCAGAAGATTACTTATTGTTCCCATATTATTCCACTCTAACCTTATCATAGCGTGCATCACAATAAATGAAAATTGCATCTTTCCTGGTCTAGCTCCTTATCACATCCTTATTGAAGTCAATGACTATATTTTTTTGTTCATTGCTCTTTTTTTTTTTTTTTATGGATGCATGGCCCGAACAATTTCTTTCTTAAATTCTTATTTTTTGGTCTTAATGTATATGCTGCTGTCTTTTTTTTTTAAATTGTACTTTAGGTTCTGGGGCACATGTGCAGATCATACAGGATTGTTGCACAGGTACACATGGCAATGTGGCTTGCTGCCTCCATCCCGCTGTCACCTACATCTGGCATTTCTCCCCACATCCCTCCCTGACCTCCCCACCCCCCACTGTCCTTTCCTTGCCCCCCACAACAGACCCCAACGTGTGATGCTCCCCTCCCTGTGTTCTCATTGTTCATCACCCACCTATGAGTGAGAACATGTGGTGTTTAATTTTCTGTTCTTGTGTCAGTTTGCTGAGAATTATAGTTTCCAGATTCATCCATGTCCCTACAAAGTACACAAACTCATCATTTTTTATGGCTGCATAGTATTCTATGATGTATGCGTGCCACATTTTCCTTGTCCAGTCTATCGTCGATGGGCATTTGGGTTGATTCCAGGTCTTTGCTATTGTAAACAGTGCCGCTATGAATATACATGTGCATATGTCCTTATAATAGAATGATTTATAATCCTATGGATATATACCAGTAATGGGATTGCTGGGTCAAATGGAATTTCTATTTCTAGGTCCTTGAGGAATCGCCACACTGTCTTCTATAATAGTTGAACTAGTTTACACTCCCACCAACAATGTAAAAGTGTTCCTGTTTCTCCACATCCTCTCCAGCATCTATTGTCTCCAGATTTTTTAATGATCACCATTCTAACTGGTGTGAGTGGTATCTCAGTGTGGTTTTGATTTGCATTTCTCTAATAATCAGTGATGATGAGCAATTTTTCATATGTTTGTTGGCCTCATATATGTCTTCTTTTGAAAAGTGTCTCTTCATATCCTTTGCCCACTTTTGGATGGGTTTGTTTGTTTTTTTCTTGTAAATCTGTTTTAGTTCTTTGTAGATTCTGGATATTAGCCCTTTATCAGATGGGTAGATTGCAAAAATTTTTTTCTATTCTGTTGGTTGCCAGTTTACACTAATGATTGTTTTTTGGTTTTTGGTTTTTGGTTTTGTGTGTGTGGTTTTTTTTTTTTTTTTTTTTTTTTTTTTTTTTTTTTTTTTTTTTTTT
>NW_016107628.1:1365978-1417437 GCF_001604975.1 Cebus imitator
TGGAGTTAATTTTAGTATAAGGTGTCAGGAAGGGGTCCAGTTTCTGCTTTCTGTACACTGCTAGCCAGTTTTCTCAAGACCATTTATTAAACAGGGAATCCTTTCCCCATTGCTTATTTTTGTCAGATTTGTCAAAGATCAGATGGTTGTAGATATGTGGCATTGCCTCCAGGGTCTGTTCTGTTCCATTTGTCTATATCTCTGTTTTGGTACCAGTACCATGGTATTTTGATTACTATTGCCTTGTAATATACTTTGAAATCAGGTAGCGTGATGCCTCTGGCTTTGTTCTTTTTGCTTAGGATTGTCTTGGCTATGCAGGCTCTCTTTTGGTTCCATATGAAGTTGAAGGTTGTTTTTTCCAGTGCTGTGAAAAAGGTCATTGGTAGCTTGATGGGCATAGCATTAAATCTATAAATAACTAGGGGCAGTGTGGCCATTTTCATGATATTGACTCTTCCTAAGCATGAGCATGGAATGTTTCTCCATCTGTTTGTGTCCTCTCTTATTTCGTTGAGCAGTGGTTTGTAGTTCTCCTTGAAAAGGTCCTTTACATCCTTTGTTAGTTGTATTCCTAGGTATTTTATTCTCTTTGTAGCAATTGTGAGTGGGAGTTTGCTCATGATTTGGCTCTCTGTTTGTCGGTTATTGGTGTATAGAAATGCATGTGATTTCTGCAAATTGATTTTGTATCCTGAGACTTTGCTGAAGTTGCTTATCAGTTTAAGGGGATTTTGGGCTGAGATGATAGGGTCTTCTAAATATACAATCATGTCATCTGCAAATAGAGACAATTTGACTTCTTCTTTTCCTAATTGAATATGCTTTATTTCTTTCTTTTTTTCTTGCCTAACTGCTCTGGCTAGAACTTCCAATACTATATTGAATAGGAGTGGTGAGAAAGGGCATCCTTGTCTAGTGCCAGGTTTCAGAGAGAATGCTTCCAGTTTTTGCCCATTCGGTATGATATTGGCTTTGGGTGTTTCATAAATAGCTTTTATTATTTTGAGATATGTTCCATTGATACCTAGCTTATTGAGAGTTTTTAGCATAAAGGGCTGTTGAATTTTTTCAAAGGCCTTCTCTGCATCTGTTGAGATAATCATGTGTTTTTTTATCTTTGGTTCTGTGTATGTGCTGGATTACATTTATAGACTTGCATATGTTGAACCAGCCTTGCATCCCAGGGTTGAAGCCGACTTCATCATGATGGGTAAGCTTTTTGATGTGCTGTTGGATCAGTTTGCCAGTATTTTGTTGAGGATTTTCACATCAATGTTCATCATGAATGTTGACCTGAAATTTTCTTTTTTAGTTGTGTCTCTGCCAGGTTTGGGTATCAGGATGATATTGGTCTCATGAAATGAGTTAGGGAGGATTCCCCCTTTCTGTATTGTTTGGAACAGTTTCAGAAGCAATGGTACCAGCTCCTCTTTGTACATCTGGTAGAATTCTGCTGTGAACCTGTCTGGTCCTGGACTTTTTTTGTTTGGCAGGCTATTAATTTCTGCCTCAACTTCAAATCTTGTTATTGGTCTACTCAGGGATTCGACTTCTTCCTGGTTTAAGCAATACCATTTAGGACATAGGCATAGGCAAGGACTTCATGACTAAAACACCGGAAGCAATGCCAACAAAAGCCAAAATAGACAAATAGGATCTAATTAAATATAAGAGCTTCTGCACAGCAAAAGAAACTATCATTAGAGTGAACTGGCAACCAACAGAATGGGAAACAATTTTTGCAAACCACCCATCTGACAAAGGGCTAATAATCAGAATCTACAAAGAACTTAAACAAGTTTACAAGAAAAAAACAAACAACCCCATCAAAAAGTGGGCAAAAGATATGAACAGATACTTTTCAAAAGAAGACGTTTATGCAGCCAGCAAAGATATGGAAAAAAGTTCATCATCACTGGTCATTAGGGAAATGCAAATCAAAACCATATTGAGATACCATCTCACGCCAGTTAGAATGGCAATCATTAAAAAATCAGGAGGCGACAGATGCTAGAGAGGATGTGGAGAAATAGAAGCGCTTTGACACTGTCGGTGGGAGTGTAAATTAGTTCAACCATTGTGGAAGACAGTGTTGTGATTCCTTAGGATCCAGAAATAGAAATACCATTTGACCCAGCAATTCCATTACTGAGTATATGCACAAGGGTTTATAAAACATTCTATTATAAGGACACATGCACACATAAATTTATTGTGGCACTGTTTACAATAGCAAAGACTTGGATCCAACCCAAATGCCCATCAAAGATAGAATACACAAAGAAAATGTGGCACATATATACCATGGAATACTATGTAGCCATAAAAAAGATGAGTTCACATCCTTTGCAAGGACATGGATGAAGCTGGAAATCATCATTCTCAGCAAACTGACACAAGAACAGAAAACCAAACATTGCATGTTCTCACTCACAAGTTGGTGTTAAACAATGAGAACACATGGACACAGGGAGGGGACCATCACACACAGGGGCCTGTTGTGGGGTGAGGGTCTAAGGGAGGGACAGCAAGGGGCAGGAAGATTGGGGAGGGCTAACTTTAAGAGAAATACCTAATGTAGATAACGGGGGGAATGGATGCAGCAAACCACCAAGGCATGTATATACCTATGTAACAAACCTGTACGTTCTGCATATGTACCCCAGAAGTTAAAGTATAATCATCATCATCATCATCATCATCATCAATGCAGTATTAGTTTCTACACTCCAACAATCCCCAACAGTCAGTAGGCAAATGAAAACATCTTCACCTTTGACCCACATTTCTAATGAAACCCTTGAGACCACCTTTCAGGTTCTATCTTCCTTACCTCTTGGTAGCCTGGGAGGAATTTGCAAAGGGATGGTCTCAGGAGACTTGGAGCAGGAGGGATTCTCTTCTCCTTAGGGAAATTAAATATATGCAGCTCCTGAAATCTGCAGTTTAAGAGACTGTATTTTTTTCCCTGGCCACATCTCAGGCCAAATGAACCAATGCCTCTGGCCTCAAGGAACATAGCAGCAATTTGAGGCTCTCTTTTATGTTAGAGAGAACTGGATTTTTCTCATTTTGTGTGTTTTTGTTTCCCTTGTAAATGCCTCTTGAACACAAAGTTTTTTCACCTGCTTTCTCTGAATAGACTCAATCCTTTCCTGCCTTTTAAAGATTACTATCTGGAAAGTGCTTCCTTTTCCTTCCTATTGCCAAGGTCAGAAGCAGCAAGTGCTGTTGGCAAAAGTAAATGAAAATGAAATACCATGTGCATTTTTCAAAATCTTACTATTTTCCCTGTATAGTTTGCAGTATTTGATTGGTTATATTGCATCTCATGTCCATTAATATTATATTTCTTCATGCTTGCCTTGCTGTGGTAATGGATTGAAGGACATGAAATTTAGCAGAGACATAATAATGATCTTCAAATATTTGAAATACTATCATATTGAAGAGAAAATAGAAAGTGCAATGATGTGGGAGTTGGTAAGTTGCAAGGAGATAAATATCTAGTTGATAGGAATTAATATTTTCTAAGAATTAAAGTAATCAAAAATAGAATTGATGATAGTACAGCTATATTAATCTATATAATGAAATAGTATGCACCATTGGAAATAGAGTGAGATAGATCACTGTACTATTATGGAAAGTAGTCAAGATATAATACATGGGAAAACATAGTTGTGAATTGTATGTACTGCCTAATTCCATTTGCGTAAAATTGAAATGATACAAAAATATGCATGATTGTACATAAAATATTTCTGGACAGAAACAGCAATACCAACAACGAAAACCCATGAATCATCTTTACTTCTGGACAAGAAAATGTAGAGAAGGAGAAAAAAAACTTTTACATTTATATCCTTCTGTACCCATGATTTTCCTTCTATGAGCACTTTTAAAATTTAAAAAGCCTAGTTTATTTTTCCAGAAGAGTTTGTATCTAAAAAAAAAAAAACCAGAGAAAATGCTTATTTATAAGGTAATGAATTTCCAATCATTGAAAGCACTGAAGCAGAATTTGAGGGACTGTTCATGAGGAATGCTGTGCTTTTAAAATTACCACCTAAATCTAAGGTCCTATGATTCTGTTATATTTCAAGGACTGAAAACTATGAAACACCTGGGCTTTTCCAGCTTGCTTCCAATTGGAAAGACTTGAACAATGAAATGAATAATTTTAACCTCTTTTCCAGAATTCATTGTCAAGTCTAGGCAGAAAATGATTTCTCTAAATGAACATTTTTAAAAATTTTTTAGGAGTAGAAATATTTTTAGCTAACGATCCAAAATACAAGGGAACAGAAAGTGTTGCAAAATGCTGTTTTTCTCAGTGACAAGGATTCCAGAGAAGGAAGTTGGCATTTTGTTTCGGCTATCATGATCCTACTAATCTAGTGTTATCGCCCATGGGGGCTTTTGCTATGTTGGTGAGTCATTGTTTTCCTAAGGGGATGATGAGAATGGAGTTGCAATTGCAGGAATGCACAAGCTTAGTGCAATCTTTTCTCTTCTGTCACCTATTTATTTTTTTATTCTCCTTAGTGTAGGTAGGATTGACTTTCTAGTTACACAGACATTTGACGTTTATCTTGTTCAGTAACACATCATGAATATCAGTTACATAGGAATGGTGAAGAACTAGCCCATTACTACATCTTCAAGGAAAATTAACACATATTTTGCTTCATATTTTTCTCAATATTTTGAAACTATTTAATATTTTTTGATTTTTCAAAATCTTTAGTAAGAAAACTCCAAAATTTGCCTTCATTCAAGTACTTGCATCCCACTGTAGTAATTGTCAGCATTAACATTTCTTATAATATGGTTTATTATAAATTTTTGCATTAATTTTTAATGTTTAAATATTTCATTAAATATTAGATTCATAATATATTATGTGTGTATTAAAGATTTATGATATTATTTTTAATAGAGAAGATATTAGGTAGATAGATATTAGACATGATAGGTGATAGATTCTCCATACACTACTCAAAAAATATATTTTTAGCGTTTGTTATATTTTTTTAATGGCACGTGTGTCATTGAATGTTTTTCCTTCCTTGTTCTTTCTTCTCTTTTCTGCTTCTTTTCATTTTACAAACTTGTGGTCTATCGTTTATTTCTCAATCAATTTACTTATGTGGTTTATTTTTTCATGTCAGCGCTTTGTAGATTCTTAATGACAGCATAGTTCCCATCAGATGGATATTTCGTAATTAATTTAATTATTCCTTTATTCATTTACATTGTTTCTAGTCTTCACTGTAATAAGTAAAATAAAAATGTCTTTATATATACATCCTAATATTTATCTCTGATTATTTCCTTAAAATAAATAATTGGAAATGAAAATATCAAGCCAAGAAGAATGAACATACGTTGTCACTAAGGTAATAATATTTATTTATCTAGAGGAAATATTCTAAGATTCTCCAGTTTTTGATTCTTTCCCAATGTAATCTCATTCTCAGAGCAAGTGAAATGCATTAATTCTTTTCAAAAAGAGTAACAAAAAGTATCTTCTTTCTCATTTATTTTGTGATTATGATGCCTCTTAGACACTTGTGGTATAGGGCAAATCACACTAGCCTTAGAATGAGAAGATCGAGCTAATTTGTGCAATCATCTAACCCTAGGTGTTTTAGCAAGAGAAGGATAATAAGTACCTAATACATAGGATTTTTATGATGTTACATAATACATGCAAAAACTCTATAAACTCAAAAGTGCCATAGGAACTATTTATTATTGTTGTACTCTTTTTGAAAATGAGACCTTTTTGATGCCCAATAACTCCCCACATAGGGGACAGAGGGAGAAATGTGTAAACTAATTTCACCAAAGTTTATAATTCTGAAGAAATTGGAAAAGACAGTTTACTAGTGAGCCAGAATACCTGTGAAAATTCTCATCTAAGTACAAGCTAGAAAATGCATAGAAATAAACACAGTCCACAGAAACAAGCTACTGGGAAACACTTAGCAACACTATGGGGAATTGGATTGACAGTTTGTATTTAGTCCTGAGAAGACTTTCTGAGAAGGAGAAGACTCAAGTCAAGCATTGAAAAAAGAGGAACATCTCTTGTTTTAAAAAATGTGAGGGAAAATGCATGTTTGAAACTGTTTGGTGACTTGTAAAGAGTCCGTGAAACATGCAGACAAGTGCAACAGGAAGAAAGTAAACACTTATGCTATGTTGCAGCAGAGGATGTTGTCTTGTTTGGCAACCCAGAAAGAAAGACCTTTAAAAAGATAATTGAAGCTGTGGTTTAAACTAAGTGGAAGAGGTTGCAAAATTTGTTTTAGGTAAACAAAATCTGAAACTGTAACCTAAAAGAAAATTTCTTTCAAATTCAACTATGCATTTCCTATTTCTTTAGCCAAGTTTTTCTCTAACACTTATGTGCTAGGTCACCAGGGAATCTTTTTCAAACTTACCCCAGGTGTCTTTTCATCCATTTTTTTTCATCCCTATTTATTCTTCTATACCCTTGTATATATACATGGCCATGCATGAAATTGTTTTCTTATTGTGTTTTTTATCTATATCTATAGGTGAACAGTCATTCCCATTAACTTGGCATTCATCCAGGAACAGAATCCTTATTATCTCCTTAGAGGATTCACCTGCCCAAAGCATTGGTCACTGATGTGTTCTGACTAATTGACCTGTCACAGTATTTTCAATCTGTTTGTTTATCCAATGAAGAGAGAGAACTACACAGTGGTAAGGGAGTTTGTTTTCCAGGGTTTCTCCAGCTTTCATGAATACAAGCTCACCCTCTTTGCGATATTTCTTACCTTGTATCTTTTAACTCTGGCTGGCAATGTCATAATTGTGACAATTATCAGCATTGACCGTCACCTTCACACCCCCATGTACTTCTTTCTTAGTATGCTTTCCACTTCAGAGACTGTGTACACATTTGTCATTGTACCACAAATGCTCTCCAGTCTCTTAAGTCTAAGACAACCTATCTCTTTGGCGGGCTGTGCCACCCAGATGTTTTTTTTTTATTACCTTGGCCATCAACAACTGCTTTCTGCTCACAGTAATGGGGTACGACCGCTATGTGGCCATCTGTAACCCTTTGAGGTACATGATCATCATGAACAAGAAAGTGTGTGCCCAGCTGGTATGTGTGGCCTTCAGCGTTGGGCTGCTTGTGGCCATAGTTCAAATTTCATCTGTGTTCAGGCTGCCTTTTTGTGATAAAGAGGTGCCCCATTATTTCTGTGATATCCTCCCAGTTATGAAACTTTCCTGTGTTGATACCACTGTACATGACATAATTAATTTTGTGGTTAGTTCCCTGGTTATTGTGGTACCCATGGGTTTGGTCTTCATCTCCTACATCTTCATCATCTCTACCATCCTCAAGATCACCTCTGCCGAGGGCCGGAAAAAGGCTTTTGCAACTTGTGCCTCCCACCTCACTGTGGTTATCATCCATTATGGCTGTGCCTCCATTGCCTACCTCAAGCCCAAAACAGAGAACACCAGGGATCAGGACCAGCTGATTTCAGTGACATACACCGTCATTACTCCACTACTTAATCCTGTTGTGTACACTTTGAGAAACAAGGAGGTCAAGGATGCCCTTCACCGTGCTATTGGCAAAAACCCTTTTGCCTAGGATCTTTGGTAGTTTGACATATAGTCTATCATAGTCTGGGCATTTTTGTAAGCTCAAGAAAATTGAATCCTATCATTCATCCTCTAATCAAAGAGAGTTGCAAAATTTGGTGGTAATGCTGCATTAAGGAACCAAGAGTGTCTGTGGCTTGACTTTGTTTTTACCATCATTCTCCTATTCCTTCGACTAACCTCACAGGTTACCACAAGGGGAGTGGTCAGTTGCTGCTCTCTGGTGAAAATCTATAGGGAATTGTAAGCAAGGAGTAGCTGATTGTTATCAGTTTGTCGATAGTAGAAAAGTGGGTTGCATAATACCTATTTGAAGTAATAGGTTGACAGGTCAACCTAAATGTCATATAGATATTGAGCTCTAAAACTTTAAAGAGGACACGGTTGGTGTACAGGATGTGTTAGAAACACAGTCAAAACCACCTTCCCACTTATCATCACTTTCTACTTTGAGCATTGGCAAGAGGAGCAGATCTTGACATTCCAGAAAAAATATTATTAGCGTTAAACATTCTCATCTGACTTGGGGACCCATGAAATTGTTTTCCAGTTTTGTTGAGGCTCACATTAGAACTATTTCCTTGGTGAGTCTCTATTACCGGTATGTTCAGTGTTAGTAAGCAACATGATCACATCCAGCCTCTGAATTTCACTGCGCTTATATATGCTTTCTGTGGGAGTAACACATGAAATACTGAATTCACAAGTATAGGGATATCTGAGGATTTTTTTTTTTTTTTTGTAATTGAGTTTATTTTTATCACCTTCCAACTAACTCTCGCTGTCTTAGATCTGGAAATAAGCCCATGATTTTCATTATTCTCTGTGTAGAACATAATCTGATCCATAACTTGCCTTTACCATTTTCATTTCTACAAGGAAATCCATGCCTTGCCTTTACCCTATTCACAGAAATCCATGCTTCAAGACAAGCCATGCCTTGCCTTTACCCTTTTCATGGAAATCCATGCTGCAAGACAATCCATGCCTTGCCTTTAACCTTTTCATTTCTACACGGATGAACTTATCTTCTGTATATAGTGGGGTACCTACTTTAAACTCTAAGTTTAAACACTGTTCTAAACAAGACCTTGGGAGTCTACCAACTCATATTGTTATTGCCTTCAAAAGGAGAAAGTTATTTTGATTTGTGAGAAAGGAATAAGATTTTAGAATTATTTGACCCGGAAGAAAAAAGACAGAACTTGCCAAATGCCTTTTGGTCCATAAAGGGCTGATGAAAAAAAAATCTATCTGTATCTGTCACCTACCAAAACTGTCCAAGTGTTACCCTTGAAAATGCATTGAAAGTGCCTGTAACACAAAGGACCTGGGAATCCCTAAGGGTGAAGGTCCAAGAAGGGAAATCATGTTTATGAAACGTTGCCTGAAAGAGTAAAAGATTTGCTCCTTCAGAGCTGTACCTGTAAGAGAGCGAGTTGAGTGGGTATAAAGAGAGATCTCCAGGGCAGCTTATCTTTGCCTTTATCTAGGTGTTTTCTGGGGATACCTCTGAGTCCTTTCTGGGGTGAATACAAAGGTAATACCCTCACAACCCTTCTCCTGTGAAAACCCCTTTTGAGCCTCCCTCTTTGGGATTCCTGCTCACTATATCAGCCCACTTCTGAAAGCCTCTCCCAGCAGTCACATCAGTTTTATAGATTGCTGAATGTGAGTGCCCAGAATCCCCATAGGACCTCCCACAACAGTACGGGGCTCTGTAAGACTGGTGACCAGTACTGAAAGTAGTGTGTTCCCCTTCCTGTAGTTTGATGTTGCAGAAAATTATGGTGCAATCCACCCAAAGTAATTTTTGCAACAATAAATAATGTATATTGAAATCCTACTTATCCCTTGTCTTTTTTTTATTATTTTTTTTTTAGACGGAGTTTCGCTCTTGTTACCCAGGCTGGAGTGCAATGGCGCGATCTCGGCTCACCGCAGCCTCTGCCTCCTGGGTTCAAGCAATTCTCCTGCCTCAGCCTCCCAAGTAGCTGGGACTACAGGCGCGCACCACCATGCCCAGCTAATTTTTGTATTTTCAGTAGAGACGGGGTTTCACCTTGTTGACCAGGATGGTCTCGATCTCTTGACCTCGTGATCCACCCACCTCATCCTCCCAAAGTGCTGGGATTATAGGCTTGAGCTACCGCGCCATCTAGTTTACACTATCTTAACAGAGCCAGAAAAAGGAAACAAAATCAATGCATTTAATCTCAAAGAATATGTGATTATCACAAAACACAAATGATGACCAAAGAGAATGAGACTTAAGCCCACACCTTGGGCTTAGTTACCACATAGCCATTATCTCCATAAATCAGGGTGTGCCAATTCCGGAGGCTGCCACTGTAATAGGTGGCACACAGCTCCTTTAGAGGGAGCACATGATCCCACAAAAACACATCCCATATCTCCCCAACAAAGGATTGGTTTGCATCAAAATGTGCACCAAAGGAATCCTTCTCTTGTCCTGGGATGATGTTAGCCTCCACCCCCACCAAATACCCCTTCCATATACCACTCCTCCCCACCAGCTTCCCATTTACCCAGGGGGCAGCAATTCCAGAGGCCGCCTCCAAGCTCACACTGACATGGGTTGGAGCATCAAGAGATCAGGGGCATGGGGTGGGGTGCGGTGGGGTGGGAGGGGGATTGAAAGTGACGTCAGCATTTCCAGTGTGCAGCAGACACATTCCATTTTGTTGATAATCAGAAGCAGCTCATTGTCTCAGGACCGAGTGCTATAGAAGAGGCTGTAAGGGCAGGTGAAGTCTGTGAAGGTTTTCAGGCAAAGCATGAAGTTCTGCAGGAGCTTCTTCACCTTGGGGATCAGGGACACATAGACTGTAGCTGATTCTTGAGGGAAAATAAACCCCTTCCCTCACATGTCTGTGGAGAAAAGACAATGTAAAAAAACTTCAGTGAAGTCTCTTGGATTCACTTTCACTGTGGACCCTAGGCTGTCTCCTAACAGAGTGAAGTTAGCATGCTAGAGCTTGCTAAGTGTCTGGAAGTGCATTATGTCAATGACTGTATAAGCAAAATGCCAATGTTAAAAATCCATGTTTTGGTCCATTTGTCCTGTTAGAAAGGTAAATTAAACATGTTCTGTATCAACTCCCAGCTCCATTTTCCTTAAGGATTTTATCCAGATAAAATAGCAAACACCAGTCAGAGAAAATGAAACACAGCTAACTCACTAAGTGTAATGGGTAGTATTTCATTCTCCCACCACTGATCAGATTCTGAGATTCTCCCATGGCACAGTTGCAGCCGAAGTTAGATAGACTTTTAATGGCTCATCTGGATCCCTGGCTTGGCGATGATGAACCAACACTTGTGGTCAGTGCAAAGTCTGAGGAATAGAATAGGGTGCAAACCCCATGGACCAGACCATTATAGTATCCTTACTTTCTTCTCCATTCCCTGTTTGCTCTTGTATGCCAATCCAGGCAGGACCAGTTTTCCACTGTTTGTTTACCTGCAGTTGAAACACTGGGATCATGAAATTACTTATCATTGACTTATTTCCTCTTAAGATCCACAAGAGAAGAGAAATGCTTAATCATTATAAAATCAAATATTTTTTCTTGCTTAGGAAAGCAAATTTAACAAATACTATGGTCTAGAAAATAAATTAGAAAAAAAATGACTAACTGAATTAAGGGAGACAGAACCTAGAAGCGCTACGTAGTCTTAAGTTAGTTTTGCTTCATTGCAGGAAATGGAAAAACAGTATGAATTCCTGTTTCCTTAGATATAGGGCTTTTTAAGAATGCTCACCCTGGATGAAAAATAGTAACAGAGCACTTAAGGAGGGAAAACTAGGAAGAGACGACATACTTTAATAAAGAGAAAGAGAAAGAGAGGGAGAACTTCAGTCACTACAACAGGAACTAGGAGGATGGAAAAGTAAACCATGCACTTGTACCCTGTGATCTAATTAACCATCTGGTTGTGATTTATAACCTTGTCAGTATATAAACCTGGAGCAAAATAGTATGCTTAGCTGGAGAATGAGATTTTGAAAAACTCATTACTGATAATAATGCTGTAAAGAAATGATGTCTCAAGCTTGAGAAGATGAGATTGTCCTTAGTGGCAGTCATAAAAAGGAAGAAAAAGGTACTGAAACATTAAGGCTTTTTATGGCTAATAAAAAATAATTTTGTAACTTGTACACATCACAAAGTACATTTTGCCTTTAATTGATCTCACCCAATCTTCATGACAACTCTTTGCTAAATCGATGTTGGTTTCATTCCCACTGTATAGATAACAAAACTGAGGATCAGAGTTCAGCAATTTCACAAAGGTTATTCAATTCAGTTTGATCGAAACTGGTTCTCTGATTTAAACTCCAAACTACTTTTTAGATTTCATATTTTCTGTCATGTTATCCAGACTATAAGCACTTGAGAAGGATCAGAAAGAGGATGCCTCAGCCACTGTAACAAGTTCTCTTTTTCCAGCCAATACTGCATTCTCTCTTCTTATTTTCTCAGCTGAGAGGTAATAACGTTTCCATACAACAAGCAAAGCCAGTTTTCCTTTCCTCAGCCCTAAGAGTTCCTTATGTGAGGTACATCCTTATTCATCAGCATCTGTGGTAGTTCTAAAAATATGTCAAAAAATAATTCTCCTCCCATTGGTTGTGGTCTGACACACTTTTATTTTTTAATTTTAAGTTCCAGGATACATGTGCAGAATGTGCAGGCTTGTTACTTAAGTATACATGTGCCATGGTGCTCTGCTGCACCTATTAAACCGTCATCTAGGTTTTAAGCCCTGCATGCATTAGGTATTTGTCCTAATGTTCTCCCTCCCCTTGTGCCCCATCTCCTGACAGGCCCTGGTTTGTGATGGTCCCCTCTCTGTGTCCATGTGTTCTCAATGTTGATCTCCTACTTATGAGTGAGAACATACAGTGTTTGGTTTTCTGTTCTTGTGTTAGTTTGCTGATAATGATGGCTTCCAGCTACATCCATGTCCCTGCAAAGGACATGAGCTCATTCTTTTTTATGGCTGCATAGTATTCCATGGGGTATATGTGCCACATTTTCTTTACCCAGTCTATCATTGATGGGCATTTGAGTTGGTTCTAAGTCTTTGCTATTGAAAATAGTGTTGCAATAAACATATGTGTTGCATGTGTCTTTATAGTAGAGTGATTTATAATCCTTTGGGTATGTACCCAGTAATGGGATTGCTGGGTCAAATGGTATTTCTCGTTTTAGATCCTTGAGGAATCGTCACACTGTCTTCCAAAATGATTGAACTAATTTACACTCCCACCACTGTAAAAGTGTTCCTATCTCTCCATAGCCTTACTACTATCTATTGTTTCCTGACTTTTTGATAATTGCCATTCTAACTGGCATGAGATGGTATCTCATTGTAGTTTTGATTTGCATTTATCTAATGACCAGTGGTGATGACGTTTTTTCATATGTTTGTTGGCTGCACAAATGTTTTCTTTTGAGATGTGTCTGTTTGTATCCTTTACCCACTTTTCAATGGGATTGTTTGCTTGTTTGTTTGTTTTGTAAATTTATTTTAGTTCTTTGTAGATTCTGGTTATTAGCCCTTTGTCAAATGGGTAGCTTGCAAAAATTTTCACCCCTTCTATAGGTTGTCTGTTCACTCTGATGATAATTTCTTTTGCTGTGCAGAAGCCCTTTAGTTTGATTAGGTACTATTTGTCAATTCTGACTTTCGTTGCAATTGCTTTTGGTGTTTTTGTCATGAAGTTTTTTCTTATGCCTATGTCCTGAATGGTATTGTTTAGGTTTTCTTTTAGGGTTTTTATTGTTTTGGGTTTTACTTTAAGTCTTTAATTCATCTTGACTTAATTTTTGTACAAGGTATAAGGAAGGGGTCCAGTTTCTCTTTTCTGCATATGGCTAGCCAGTTTTCCCAGCACCATTTATTAAATAGGGAATCTCTTCCCCGTTGCTTGTTTTTGTCAGGTTTGTTGAAGATCAGATGGTTACAGATGTGTGGTGTTATTTCTGAGGTCTCCATTTTGTTCCATTGGTCTATGTGTCAGGTAGTGTGACGCCTCCAGCTTTGTTATTTTTGCTTAGGATTGTCTTGGCTTTATGGGCTCTTTTTTGATTCCATTTCAAACTTAAAGTATTTTTTTCTAATTCTGTGAAGAAAGTCACTGGTAGCTTGATGGGAATAGCATATAATCTATAAATTACTTTGGGCAATATGGTCATTTTCATGATAGTCATTCTTCCTATTCATGTGCATAGAATGTTTTTCCATTTTTTTGTGTATTCTGTTATTTCCTTGAGCAGTGGTTTTGTAGTTCTCCTTGAAGAGGTCCTTCTCATCCCCTGTAAGCTGTATTCCTAGGTATTTTATTCTCTTTTTAGAACTCCCATTGTGAATGGGAGTTCATTCAAGATTTGACTCTCTGCTTGTCTATTTTTGATATATAGGAATGCTTGTGATTTTTGCACACTGATTTTGTGTCCCAAGACTTTGCTGAAGTTGCTTATCAGCTTAAGGAGTTTTTGGACTGAGACAATGGGCTTTTCTAAATACACAATCATGTCATCTGCTAACTGAGAAATTTTGACTTCCTCTCTTCCTATTTCAATATACTTTATTCAAATTAGGCCTTCAATTTAACATCCTATAAAGAGCTGAATTCTGACAACCACCACATAAGTGAGCTTGGAAGCAGATTCTTCTCCAGTCAAGCATTCAGATGATACTATAGCTCTAGTTTATTGACTTCAACCTCATGAGAGATCTTCACTCAGAATCATTAGTCCTGCTACTCTACATTTCTTGACCCACAGAAGATGTGAGTTAATACATATTTGTTGTTTCAAGCTGTTAAATTTCGTGGCAGATTGTTTTGGAACAATAGATTACGTATATGCCAACCTTCATTCATACCTTTCTGAAAGTGTGGCAGCAGTAGCAACAAAATCAAAAATAGGTCTTATGCTCTAGTTCTCTTGGGACATGGAGGAAACTTCCCAATTAGCTCATTAGTTCAGTTTCTACCTCACTGTCATACCCCTCAAGAGAGTGGTGAGGAGCAGGATACCCAGAAGATGCCTCTCCATCACACTTTCCCTGGGTTTTCAGGAGTACTGAGGGGGATAGCAGCAATTGTTACAGTGTAGAGACACTCAATGTTTGGCTTCTTAAATTTTGTTCTTACAGGTGAGGCCTTTGTTCTAGCAACAAAAGACAAAGTTATAGATGGTAAATATTAACTGAACCAGCATATGGTTTAAAAACTAATTTGTTTTTTGATTTATTGTTTTTATTATTTGGTCTTTTCTTTCTAACTGTCATGTTTCCTACTGCACTGTCCTGTTTGAGTCTCCCTTCCCCTTCAAAGAAAGGCTCTATGTTCTCCTGAAGGACATTTTATTACCTCATGTGTGTAAGAAAATTATGGCAGTCTATTTTAGGACTATAAGATGAACATAATTCTGAACCCACAGGAGGAATCAATTTATAGCATGTGTTTGGGGGCTGGGATTTCACCAGTAGACTAAGGACGTTAACTGATTTAGATGATTGTGGAGTTCATCATAGTTGTGAGATGGAGACATCTTGGCTCGTGACAGATTGGAGATCTAGCTCTTGTGCTCTTGATGATAAAGTTGCCCAGTTCTCAATGCAGGAGTTCCTGGTTGTTGGAAGTTAAAGTGGTGCTCTTCACCTAGAATTGGGCCATGAGCTAGGAAATCAGGGACTCATATAAGTTGTCTGTGAAGTTGAAGGATAAAAATATATGCATTAAAATGAAGATTGAAATTTACTCTGTAGTATCTCAGAAATGTACAAAAATTTCTTTAAGGATTTTGATTTTTGTTTCTGGCATTTAGAGACTACAAAGTTTTATTTAATAATATTCATAGTTTTTAAGTGCATAATTTACAAGGGTTTAGTCAAGTGTTAACATGTTGATGTACTATAGAATATTTTTTAGATTAAGATATTTTTGACAATCAATATGGAAAAATTTCAGAAATAGAATACATACATAAACTTAAAATAAGATGGAATATTTATAGATATAAGCATATGTACTAAGGTATAAACATGCAAAGAAGTAATCCATATACACTCAATATGGTAGTTACCTCTGAGAAAGGAGGAAGTAAGGAAGAGGAAAGGATGGGGGTGAATTTCTGACTGTATCTATAAATATTTCTACATATAAAAAAAGAGGTAGGAAATAATTATGACAAATATGGCATGACGAATACATGATATCAATATATAGTTTTATAAATTTTCTCTACTTTTTGAAAATTTAAATTTTTTATATTGTTATTTTTAATTTTAATTTAATTTTAAATTATTTTTAATTTTAATTTATTTTTAATTTTAATTTAACATGGATTTTCTTTTCTTTTTTAAAAAATATATATATTTTATTGCACTTTAGGTTCTGGGGTACATGTAAAGAACATGCGGGATTATTGCATAGGTACATACATGGCAATGTGGTTTGCTGCCTCTATCCCCATCACTTATATATGGCATTACTCCCATGTTATCCCTCCCCAACTCCCTACCCACCACTGTCCCTCCCCTAGTACGCCCCAACACACCCCAGTGTGTGATTCTCGCCTCCCTGTGTCCATGTGTTCTCATTATTCAATACCCACCTATGAGTGAGAACATGTGGTATTTGATTTTTTCTGTTCTTGTGTCAGTTTCCTGAGAATGATGGTTTCCAGGTTAATCCATGTACCCATAAAGGACATAAACTCATCCTTTTGTATGGCTGCATAGTATTCCATGGTGTATATGTGCTACATTCCATGGTGTATATGTGCTATCATCAATGGGCATTTGGGTTGGTTCCAGGTCTTTGCTATTGCAAACAGTGCCGCAGTGAACATACGTACGCATGTATCTTTATAATAGAATGATTTATAATCCTTTGGATATATATCCAGTAATGGGATTGCTGGGTCAAATGGAATTTCTATTTCTAGGTCCTTGAGGAATCACCACACTGTCGTCCAAAATGGCTGAACTAATACACACTACCACCAACAGTGTAAAAGTGTTCCTATTTCTCCACATCCTCTCCAGCATCTGTTGTCTCCAGATTTTTTAATGATTGCCATTCTAACTGGCATGAGATGGTATCTCAATGTGGTTTTGATTTGCATTTCTCTAATTACTGGTGATGATAAGCACTTTTTCATATGTTTGTTGGCCTCATATATGTCTTCTTTTGAAAAGTGTCTGTTCATATCCTTTGCCCACTTTTGAATGGGGTTGTTTGTTTTTTTCTTGTAAATCTGTTTTAGTTCTTTGTAGATTCTGGATATTAGCCTTTGTCAGATGGGTAGATTGCAAATTTTTTTTTCCATTCTGTTGCTTGCTGGTTCACTCTAATGATTGTTTCTTTTGCTCTACAGAAGCTCTGGAGTTTAATTAGATCCCATTTGTCTATTTTGGCTTTTGTTGCCAATGCTTTTGGTGTTTTAGTCATAAAGTCCTTGACTATGCCTATGTTCTGAATGGTTTTGCCTAGGTTTTCTTCTAGGGTTTTTATGGTGTTAGGTATTATGTTTAAGTCTTTAATCCATCTGAAGTTAATTTTAGTGTAAGGTATCAGGAAGGGGTCCAGTTTCTGCTTTCTGCACATGGCTAGCCAGTTTTCCCAACACTATTTATTAAACAGGGACTCCTTTCCCCATTGCTTGTTTTTGTCAGATTTGTCAAAGATCAGATGGTTGTAGATGTGTGGCATTGCCTCTGAGGACTCTGTTCTGTTCCATTGGTCTATATCTCTGTTTTGGTACCAGTGCCATGCTTTTTGATTACTGTAGCCTTGTAGTATAGTTTGAAGTGAGGTAACATGATGCCTCCAGCTTTGTTCTTTGTGCTTAGAATTTACTTGGCTATGAGGGCTCACTTTTGGTTCCATATGAAGTTTAAGGTGGTTTTTTCCAGTTCTGTGAAAAGGGTCATAGGTAGCTTGATGGGGATAGCACTGTATAAATTACTTTGGGCAGTATGGCCATTTTCATAATATTGATTCTTCCTAATCATGAGCATGGAATGGTTTTCCATCTGTTTGTGTCCTCTCTTACTTCTTTGAGCAGTGGTTTGTAGTTCTCCTTGAAGAGGTCCTTTACGTCCTTTGTTAGTTGTATTCCTAGGTATTTTATTCTCTTTGTAGCAATTGTGAATGGCAGTTCCTTCTTGATTTGGCTCTCTTTAAGTCTGTTATTGATGTATAGGAATACTTGCAATTTTTGCACATTGATTTCATATCCTGAGACTTTGCTGAAGTTACCTCTCAGTTTCAGGAGATTTTGGGCTGAGACAATGGGGTCTTCTACACATAAAATCATGTCATCTGCAAATAGAGACAATTTGACTTCCTCCTTTCCTATTTGAATACCCTTTATTTCTTTTTCTTGCCTTATTGCTCTGGCTAGAACTTCCAGTACTATACTGAATAGGAGTGGTGAGAGAGGGCATCCTTGTCTAGTGCCAGATTTCAAAGGGAATGCTTCCAGTTTTTGCTCATTCAATATGATATTGGCTGCTTGTTTGTCGTAACTAGCTTTTATTATTTTGAGATACGTTCTGTCAATACCTAGTTTATTGACGGTTTTTAGCATAAAGGGCTGCTGAATTTTGTCAAAGGCCTTCTCTGCACCAATTAAGATAATTATGTGGTTTTTGTCTTTGGTTCTGTTTATGTGGTGAATTATGTTCATAGACTTGTGTATGTTGAACCAGCTTTGCATCCCCGGGATGAAGCCTACTTGATCATGGTGGATAAGCTCTTTGATGTGCTGTTGCAATCGGTTTGCCAGTATTTTATTGAAGATTTTTGCATCTATGTTCATCATGGATATTGGCCTGAAGTTTTCTTTTGTTGTTGAGTCTCTGCCGCCTTTTGGTATCAGGATGATGTTGGTCTCATAAAATGATTTAGGAAGGATGCCCTCTTTTTGGATTGTTTGGAATCGTTTAGAAGGAGTGGTACCAGCTCCTCTTTGTATGTTTGGTAGAATTTGGCTGTGAACCCATCTGTACCTGGGCTTTTTTTGGGTGGTAAGCTATTAATTCCTGCCTCGACTTCAGCCCTTGTTATTGGTCTATTCAAAGTTTCAACTTCCTGCTTTATGCTTGGAAGGGTGCAAGTGTCCAGGAATTTATCCATTTCTCCCAGGTTTACTGGTTTATGTGCATAGAGTTTTTCATAGTAATCTCTGATTGTAGTTTGTATTTCTGTGGAATCAGTAGTGATATCCCGTTTGTCATTTTTTATTGCATCTATTTGATTCTTCTCTCTTTTCTTTTCTATTAATCTGGCTAGTGGTCTATTTTGTTGATCTTTTCAAAAATCCAGCTCCTGGATTTATTAATTTTTTGAAGGGTTTTTTGTGTTTCTATCTCCTTCAATTCTGCTTTGATCTTAGTTATTTCTTGTCTTCTGCTAACTTTTGAGTTTTTTTAATCTTGGTCCTCTAGCTCTTTCAACTATGACAATATGGTATCAATTTTAGATCTTTCCTTGCTTCTCATGTAGGCATTTATTGTCCCAGAGATTCTGGTATGTTGTGTCTCTGTTTTCATTGGTTTCGAAGAACATCTTTATTTCTGCCTTCATTTCATTGTTTATCCAGTCAACATTCAAGAACCAGTTGTTCAGTTTCCATGAAGTTGTGCGGTTCTGAGTTAGTTTCTTAATTCTGATTTCTAATTTGATTGCACTGTGGTCTGAGAGACTGTTTGTTGTGATTTCCATTCTTTTGCATTTGCTAAGGAGTGATTTACTTCCAATTATGTGGTCAATTTTAAAGTAGGTGTGATGTGGTGCTGAGAAGAATGTATATTCTGTAGATTTGGGGTGGAGAGTTCTGTAAATGTCTATTAGGTTTCCTTCATCCAGATCTGAGTTTAAGTCCTGAATATCCATGTTAATTTTCTTTCTCATTGATCTGTCTACTATTGACAGTGGAGTGCTAAAGTCTCCCACTATTATTGTATGGGAGTATAAGTCTCTTTGTAGGTCATTAAGAACTTGCTTTATGTATCTGGGTGCTCCTGTATTGGGTGCATATATATTTAGGATCATTGGCCTTTCTTTTTGCATTGATCCTTTTACCATTATGTAATGCTCTTCTTTGTCTCTTTGATCTTTGTTGGTTTAAAGTCTATTTTATCAGAGTAGGATTGCAACTTCTGCTTTTTTTTTTTTTCCTCTCCATTTGCTTGGTAAATCTTCCTCCATCCCTTTATTTTGAGCCTATGCATATCTTTGTATATGAGACGGGTTTCCTGTATACAGTACACCAATGGGTCTTGACTTTTTATCCAATTTCCAGCCTGTCTTTTGATTGGAGAATTTAGCCCATTTACATTTAAGGTTAATATTGTTATGTGTGAATTTGATCCTGCCATTTTGATGCTAGATGACTGTTTTGCCCATTAGTTGATGCAGTTTTTTCATTGTGTTGATGCTCTTTACCATTTGGCATGTTTTTGGAGTGACTGGTACTGGTTGTTCCTTTCTATGCGTAGTGCTTCTTTCAGGAGCTCTTGTAAGGCAGGCCTGGTGGTGACGAAATTTCTCAGCAATTGCTTGTTAATAAAGGATTTTCTTTCTCCTTCGCTTATGAAGCTTAGTTTGGCTGGATATGAAATTCTCTATTGAAAATTCTTTTCTTTAAGGATATTGATATTGGCCCCCACTCTCTTCTGGCTTGCAGGGTTTCTGCTAAGAGATCCGCTGTGAGTCTGATGGGCTTCCATTTGTGGGTAACCCGACCTTTCTCTCTGGCTGCTGTCAGCATTTTTTCCTTCATTTCAACCTTGGTGAATCTGACAATTATGTGCCTTGGGGTTGCTCTTCTTGAGGAATATCTTTGTGGTGTTCTTTGTATTTCCTGGACTTGAATATTGGCCTGCCTTACTATGTTAGGGAAGTTCTCATGGATAATATTCTGAAGAGTGTTTTCCAGGTTGGATTCATTCTCTCCATTGCATTCTGGTACACCTATCAAATGTAGATTAGGTTTTTTCACATAATCTCATATTTCTTCGAGGTTTTGTTCATATCTTTTCACTCTTTTTTCTCTAATCTTGCCTTCTTGTTTTATTTCATTGAGTTGATCTTCGACCTCTGATATCCTTTCTTCTGCTTGGTTGATTCATTTATTGAAACTTGTGTATGCTTCTCAAAGTTCTCGTGCTGTGTTTTTCAGCTCCATCAAGTCATTTATATTCTGCTCTAAGCTGTTTATTCTCGTTACCATTTCATCAAACCTTTTTTCAAAGTTCTTAGTTTCTTTGCATTGGGTTAGAACATGTTCTTTTAGCTCAGAGAAGTTTGTCTTTACCCACTTTCTGAAGCCTGTTTCTGTTAATTCATCAGACTCATTCTCCATCCAGCCTTGTTCCCTTGCTGGTAAGGAGTTGTGATCCCTTGGAGGAGGAGAGGCATTCTGGTTTTGGGTATTTTCATCCTTTTTGCATTGGTTTCTTCACATATTTGTGGATTTATCTACCTGTGATCTTTGTAGTTTGTGACTTTCTAATGGGGTCTCTGAGTGGAAGTCCTTTTTGTTGATGATGAGTTATTTCTTTGGGTTTTTTAGTTTTCCTCCTAACGTTCAAGATCCTATGCTTTAGGACTGTTGGAGGTCCACTGCAGACCCTGCTTGCCTTGGGATCACCTGCAGTGGCTGCAGAACAGTAAGAGTTGCCACCAGTTTCTTTGTTATCTCTGTCCCAGAAGGATACCCACCAGATGTCAGTCTGAGCTCTCCTTTATGAGGTGTCTCTTTGGATATACAGGGATCAGGGAACTGCTTGAGGAGATAGTCTGTCCCTTATAGGAGCTCAAGTGCTGAGCTGTGATCTCTGTTGTTCCATTCAGAGCTTCTGTGCAGGTATGCTTAAGTCTGCTGCAGCAGAGCTCATAACTGCCTTTTTTCCCCAGGTACTCTGTCCTGGGAAGGTGGGGCTTTATTTATAAGTTCCTGATGTGCTGCTGCCTTTTTTCAGAGATGCCCTCCCCAGTGAGGAGGTAGCCTAGTCACAGTCTGCCAGCAGAGGTGTTGCGGAGCTGCCATGGACTCTGCCAAGCTGCTGTGTGAACTTCCCTGCAGTTTTTTTAATAGAGGTATAGTTAGAACTGCCTCGGTAATGGCAGTCTGCCTCAGTAATGGCAGACTGTCTCTGTAATGGTGGACTGCCTTGATAATGGTGGACGCCCTTCTCCCCACAGAGCTGGACTGTCCTGTGTCCAGCTGTGCTTACTGTGAAACTCTTAATCCAGAGCGCTTCAGATTGCTGGTCTTTGTGGGGGTGGGACCTGCTGAGCCAGATCACCTGGCTCCCTGTTTCAGCCCCCTCTTTTTCATTTGAATGGGCAACTCTGTCTGCCAGACATTCCAGGCATCAGTTGAAACAGCACCCAGATTTGTGTGAGTTTTTGTGCGGAGACCCACTGTATCAGCTGAAACAGCCATGCTGGAGACTCAAGGCACTATTCTGCCTGAGAATCTCCTGGTCTGTGAACAGTAAAAATTTGTTTGGAAATGTGGTGATCACTCACCCTCTGCGTTCTCTCTGGGAACTGCACTCCAGAGCTGTTCCTATTCAGCTGTCTTGGAGCGTCCTCAATTTAACATGGATTTTCTAAGTGATCATTTTTATGCTCCACGTTAACTTTTTTTCTTTAAAGTATAATTTTTTTTTGCCTACAACACAGCCCTCAGGAGGTCCTGAGAACATGTGCCCCTCTTTATCAACTTATATTTCAACATAAGTGTTCCTTATGCTCTATAACTTTAACTAATGACCTTTTATGGACATATATGAGACAAATGTATGACTAAGAATAAAAACCATGTAAAGTGGTATAACAGTCAAAATCATCTTGCTGTGATAAACTCTCCAAGTGGCTGAGTCATGAGCTAGTGCTTCTAATCTCCACTAACAGACCTGTTCAACTGATACGCACTTGGATGTCTTTAGCAGGTTCTATATTAAAGGAGCAAGGGCTCTTCCATTTCAAATCCCACAGCAACCCTATGTAGGGAATGGTGTCAGTTTTCTGAGAAGATAGTAGTCCTTAATATTCACTTTTTCCCAAGATCTGGAAGCATAGATAGTATTAGAGAGGCTGTACCCTCATGAAGATAACATGTTAGGCTTTCTCAGAGGAAAACAGGAAATGAGAAGTTACAGGAAGCGGGGCAGTCACAACCCCTGAAACAAGTGCTCAGGGAGGAAAAGGCATTTATATTCATTTATATTTAAATTAGAATCCTGTCAGCTGGAACAAAGACTTTGTCCTTCAAAAAAGAGTGTAGGAAGCAAGGTAGTAGGTGTCTCTCCCTTGCTAGGAATCTTGCAGTCCCCAAGGCTCCTCTCAGCTCTCCATGTTTACTTGGGAGGAATGGCACAGTCAAGTAGTTACTGAGTTCAATTAGGTGGAGGCTCCCAACCTAGAAAAACAATGGTAGAGATAGACTAAAGGGTTCTTTTTGGGGAGAGAGAGTTAGGGTGGGAAGAGTGAGAGGTGGTAGAAAATGACAGCAATAATTTTTCAAATACCAGAAATTTTTAGGGCCAGAGAAAGGAGAGCCGGTTTACCTGCAAAAAGGGAACACCATCACCCTGACTTTATGAGACTGAGAAAAGGTTCAAGGCCTATTTGCCAGAAGAAGAGATGATGCTGCATAGGTAATACTTTCTAACTGCGTGTACTTCAGAAAGTTATATACTTCCATGAGCCTCAGCTTCCTCATTTGTAAGATAAGATTTTTTTTTTAAAAAAGCTACCTTATAAAGTTTTATAAACATTGAATGAGATTAATTATGACATTAGATATGTAAAATGTTATAAAATAGTAGTAGTTTAAAAAGCTGTAATATTTCTGTACTATCTGCTCAGAAATGAGCTACTCTTTTCCCACATGGTATATTTCCCAAAACAACTACAATTTCTGGCTTTCCTTCAAACTCTTATAAGGAAACAATTGTAACAGAAAAAATAATTAGGATGTTCTGAAAATACCACTCATGATGATCTGCTTTCAAGAGATAAGGAAAGAAGAGTTGATTTCACCTTTATGTGAAAAATATTCATCAGAATCTTAATATAAATGGTCTTAGGAAAACTGGATCTCCACATGCAGGAGAATGAAACTGGACCCTTATCTTACATCATATACAAAAATCAACTCAAAATGGAGTAAGGTCCTAAAGGTAAGATCTGACACCATAACACTCCTAGAAGAAAACATAGGGGGAAAGCTTGTTGATATTGACTTTGGCAATTATATTTTTGGATATCACACTAAAAGCACAGGCAACAAAAGTGAAAATAAATGAGTGAGACTACAACAAACTAAAAAAACCTTCTGCACAGCAAAGCAAACAATCAAAAAAAAAATCAAAGGGCAGCCTATGGATTGGGAGAAAATATTTGTGAACCATATATCTGATAAGAGCTAATATTCAAAACATATAAGGAACTCACGCTACTCACTAGCAAGAAAACAAACAATCAAATTTTAAAATGGGCAAAGAAACTGAATAGACATTTTTCCAAAGAAGACATAAAAATGGCTTGCAAGTATATGAAGAAGTGCTTGATATTATTAATCATTGAAGAAATGGGAATCAAAACCACAGTGAGCTGTCACTTCATATCTGTTTTGATGGCTACTAGCAAAAAATGAAAGATATGAAGGTGAGGATTTGGAGAAAGGGGGACCCTTATACACTATTTGTAGGACTATAATTTGGACAAACGTTATGCCAAAAATTATGGCAGTTCCTCAAAAAATTAAAAACTGAACTACCATATAATTCAGCATTCCCTTTCTTGGTATCAGGAAAAATGAAATCAATACCCAAAGGGATATTTGCACTTTCATATTTATTATAACATTATTCACAATAACCAAGATATGAAAATAGTGTCTGTTGATGGATGAATATAAAAACTGTGCTACACACACATACATACACACACAAAATAGAATATTATTCAGCCTCAAAAAAAGCTACTACCACTTGTGACATCATGAAGCTAGAGGACGTTATGCTAAGTGAAATTAGCCATATGCAGAAAAAAAAATACTGCATAATCTCACTTAGATATTGAATATTTTTAAGTCAAATAAAAAGAAACAGCAAGTAGAGCAGTGGTTAGTTACTATGGGTAGGCACAGGGAGAAAATGAGGAGATGTAAGCCGAAGAGTACAAACGTGCAGTTATGTAAGGTAAATAAGTCTAGAGATTTAATTTAACACAGCAGGAGTATTGTAGTTAATAATATTAAATTATATATTGAAAATTTGCTAAGAGAGTAGATTTTAGGTGCTGTTATCACACACACACACACACACACACAGAGGCACATACAGGCACACACGTGTACAAAAGAGACAACTATGGAAGGTGCTGGGCATGTTTAGTTGTGTACATGTAGTAATCATTTCACCATGTATATGTATATCAAAATGTCTTTTTGTACTCCCTAAATCCATACAATAAAAAATGAGGGGGGTGAGGGTAGGAAAAATTTTTCAAAGCAGAGAGGATAATAGTATGCCCCTTCTATACTACTTGTATTTTATTTCCAGCACTGCCACTGACTCACTTTGTAACCTTAAGTCAGCCATTTCATCTCCATGTGTTAATTTTCTCCTCTGTAAAGTGGGATAATGAATACAACTTTCTGTTCTCTCAAAAAAAAAAAAATTCTTGCTATGATTATCTCATCTTAGGGAGAGGAGAAAAAAATCTCACTAAATATGCTTCATTTGAAAGGGAACACATTGGTTTAGCAAATTACAGATGAATGTGTGCTTTCAGTCACACCTGGCTGAAAGAAGGTTGTATTCCTTCTATTCCTACTGAACAAAATTAAGTGGATGAGCTCATAGTGATTACACACCCTCCTCTGCCTTAAAAGAGGGTAAGTTCATGAGATTGAGCCTCAGCCTCTGAGATGGTAGCTTCAAGTACATTGAACAAACCGAAATTTGACCCTTTTCTTATGAATAGGTAACCAAGGATTGGGGAGGATATGACACAAAAAAAGTAATATTTATACCTATTAATTCAAGGTTTCTACTTCTTACCCAAAGAGGAATGATAGAGACTCAGGAAAACCAAATCATAGACCAACAGAAATAATCAATACATTTATTTATTATTAACCACATCCAACTCCACCAGAATTATTTTTTGAGGGCTAGGGTGATATGCCCAGGAACTAGGTATGGAAAGAAAAACAGGACAGATAGGCTCTACAACCTTTGTTCATTACACTCCATAAACTAACCTTTTTGATGTCTCTAGAATTGAGTTGACAGAACCCAAAAAGTACGCTAGGGAAAATAACTTATCATATAAGATCTTTCATTGAAATATCATATGTAAATAATACATATTTGCAAGCCCTATATCTAATAAGCCCTATGTGGAGATAGAAATTAACATATAATCAATAGGAATTTTATAGTATTTCTCCTGATTCTAGAGAAATCTTACACATCAACCTCACCTATGGTTAAAGCCTCTTGTTCTACAGCACTTAGACCAAGACAATAAGCTCTTTCTGTATCCACATAAAATCGAAGCCTACACTCTGTCTATTGGCTATGGAGAGGGCATTGTCAAGCCATCGAAGACTCCCTTGTTCCAATCCATGTGCACCAGCTGGAGGCACTGTAGAGCTCCTAGGTAGAAGAGAAGCCCCAGGAAAGAAAGGGATACTCAACTGAACAGAAAACAAAGATCACCCTGACGCAGAGCAGGATTTATTTGGGGGTAAGTTTGGTAGAGATAGTCCTTTAATGGAGAGATCTGGGAGTCCTGTAGAATTATGTGCTCTTGTCAAAGGAGATACGCACCACCTGTTGTGATTACATCATCCTAAACTAGTAAGCTTTCTTTTATTCTTACAAACTTTTCTTTTAAAATAATTTTGGATTTATAGAAAAGTTGCAGGAATGCTATAAAACAAACAAACAAACAAACAAAAAAAAACAACTTTCCAGATACTTGATTTTTATTGTGATAAAATATATACATAATATAAAATTTATTATTTTAACAATTTTAAGTGTACATCAGTGATGTTAACTATATTGTATTCTGTAAGCATCACTATTTTCATAACATTTTCATAATTTCAAACAGAAAATGTGTACCTACTAAACAACAACTCTCCATTTCTTCTTGACTGCCATTCCCCAGCAAGCACTTACCTACTTTCTGTCTATATGGATTTGCCTAATCTGAACATTTCATATAAATGAATCATAAAATATTTGTCTTATTGTGAGTGGCTTACTTCACTTAGCATAATGTTTTTAGAGTTCATCCATGTTGCAGGATGTACCAGAATTTCATTTCTTTTTAAGGTAGAATAATATTCTATTGTGTGTATGTAGCACATTTTATTTATTTGTTCATCTTTTGATGGACATTTGGGTTGTTTCCACCTTTTGGCTACTGTGAATATGCTATGAACATTGTTGTACAAATGTCTGTTTGACTCTCTGTTCTCATTCTTTTGGGTATACACCCAGCAGTAGTATTGCTGAATTATATGGTAATTCTATGTTTAACTGTTTGAAGAATCACCAGACTGTTTTCCACAGTTGCTGCCTCATTTTACATTCCTCGCAGTTATGCACAAGGGTTCTAATTTCTCCATTTCCTCACCAACACTTATTGTTTTCTATTGTTTCTGTTGATTTTAATATAATAATGATCCTAATGCCAAAGAAGCGGTATCTCATTGTGGTTTTGATTTGTATTTCCCTGATGGCTGGTGATGCTGCACATCATGTCTTGTGCTTATATTGGCTATTTGTGTATTTTCATTGGAGAAATACATATTTTAGTTATTTGCTCACATTTTAACTGCTGAATTTTTTTTCTTTTAAAAAAATAGTTGTAGGAGTTTCTTTACGTATTCTGGATATTAATCTCTTATCAGATATTGAGATATATGATATGCACATATTTCCCCACATGCTGTAAGTTGTCTTTTCACCGTCTTGTTAGTGTCCTTTGACACACAGAAGTATTTAATCTTGATGAAGTCCAGTTTACTTGTTTTCTGTTGCCTGTACTTTTGGTGCATATCTATGAAATCATTGCCTAATCCAATGTCATGAAGATTTACTTCATCTTCTTCTAAGAATTGTACAGTTTTAGCTCTTACACTTGGGTCTTTCATCTGAGTTAATTTTGCATATGATGTAAGGGTCAGACTTCATTCTTTTGCATGTATCTCCAGTTTCTCCAGCACCATTTATTGAAAGCACTGTCCTTTCTCCACTGTTTTGGGACCTTTGTTGAAAATCAATTAGCTAAGAAGACTGTTCACTAAACAAGGCCTTTAAAAGGAAGTCTGTATTAATATTAAATTATATTCCAACTGAGCCAATGTTTAATTAACTTTTCAAAAATTAGTCAATGTCAAGGTTGTATACAGAATAGTTTTCTGTAAGTACAATAGGGCATCTGGGTGCCCTAGGTTAAACCAGTTGAGAAGATGACCTATTTCTATTGTAGTTAAATGTATGCATCTGGCTCAGCCTTAGATGAACTGGGAGGAGCTTATAGACTTCAGGTTCCTGTTAGGCGCAGAGGTGGATGTAATGAGAAGCTAATGAAACTCCTCTCTTATTGGGCACACGCCACTTATACAAAATCATCTTTTCTCATTCTGACTAAATATTCATATATTTAAAATCTGAATCCACCTTTTGTAGGTACCTGTACAGAGAACTGAAGTCAAATTCTGGTCTGCCTATTTTACTTGATGAGAAAAAAATCCTGATTTTAGGATTTTATCTTAGGATCTTGTGTCAGAATTTTATGATGTGGTATTTAAAGAAGAAAACATAATATCACAAAACAATGCCATTTAAAGAAATTTCTTTCTTCAACTACTTGTCCCTCCTCCATGGAACAAATTGTCTTTTCTGTAACAAAATGTCTAATTAGGCCACTATGTTATAATATTGTGCTCCCACTTCCTCTCCCTCCTGCACACCTCAGGTCCTTGTTTATAGAGTGATAAATATGCAAAAAGATTTTAAGCATCTCTTCATAAAAACTAACCTGGATTTTGGTGGTCCTCTGGAAGTAGAGAAAACAAGAGAGGCAGAGGTGCAGGAAGAAGTTGGGCAACATGACACAGATGGCAACTTGTGAAGAAATGTGGTACAATGAGAGATTTTAATGAGTGGTGATGGTTAATGAATTTCAGAATTGTCAGATATCAATATAGAAACAGTTTGCAGTGTGGTGCTGTAATGTAACATTTATTTATCATTTCTTCCTACAAATTCTGCTATTAAAAACAAGTATCTGCTGGACTTCTGCTTTGTGGCAAAAGAGGGAAATAGGCTGAGTTCCTCTTCTGTGTTGGAGTGGGATTAAGAAAAGACAATGGCCACAGGAAGTAAGGTGAAGAGAGGTGAAGTGAAATCAGGAAATCAAAACTAGAAGTAAGCACACAAATAAAATTTCTAGTGAAGTTTTGAAAATTGTAAGAAGGGTTTTTACTTTCCGTCAGACATAGAATAGTAGATTTGAGCCAATTTTAAGGAATTATTTGTGTATGTCAAAGGAAAGGTTGATTTCAACTGACATCTGTGATGACTATGTATGTGAAAGAATAAGCAGACATTTACCAAGCAGCATATGTTTAGTAAATGTCGTGATTACCTTCCCTGGGGTACTAGAGGGGATATCAGTGAGCATTAGGGAAAGGAGATGGTCTTCCTCTTTGGAAAAACAGAATGAGCAGTAGAAGGAATACCATACTAAAAGCTGGGAGACTTTCGTTTAAGTGTCAGCTCTTCCATTCATTCAAAGTGACTCTGAGAAGTTTGTGCTTTAAATTCTTTACACGCAAAATGTTCAAACCACTGTCTCTGAAATGCTGGCCAGCCTTTTAGAACTGAGCCCTTCCATTTATCTCTCTTACAGGACATCCATTTTTGTTTTATTTTGCTTTCAGCAGGTGGTCTATTATTTCTGTCATCAGAAAGTGTTTTTGATCATAGCTATGGCTTACTGACTATATATAATACTTTCTGTTTTTTTGGCATTCACAAAGTATATTGCCTTTTTTCTTCCCCGAAAAAAATTATCTTTGATTACCCTGAATATGATTTTTCCCCTATCCAGACAGAATGCTAATTCTTCAGGGTCCTCCAGATTCTTCATCTAAATTAAGTCCTAAGAAGAGAAACCTGTTGCCGGCAACTTCCATTGACAGAGAGGCATCCCAAACTTTGAAGATAACTATGTCTCTCAAATATCCAGAACTCCTACTAAAATTTTTTGTTTCAAATGAGTTTATTAACTTCAAGGGTAGTAGTGGGGAGTATTTAGTAAGGATCAGAGATTATCCAAAATGAGGTTGGTGTAGACTAGCAAGCACATCATGAAAGGCTTCTTATCACTAAGATCAAAATTAATAGGAGTTGCTGAGTAAACATACATTTTCTCATTCAGCTCTGCAGGTAAGATGAGTTGGCTCCCATTGTATCAGGTAGCTGTTTTATTTTACTGGGAGTTCCTTTTCATTTTCTTATATTTGACAAGAATTAGTTGTTAAGTGCTAGTAGTAAAATATAGATAGTATGCTTATCAGGTTGTTATCTTGGGTTTATTACCTTTAGAAAAGCGTTCTGTTTATTATAGGCATTCCTTGCTTTATTGCGATTCACTTTGCAGATATTGTGCTTTTTACAAATTGAAGGTTTGTGACAATTCACAAAGCAAGTTTTTTTGGCACAATTTTCCCAGCAGTATGTGCTCACTTCATGTATCTGTTTCAGTTTTGGTAATCCTCATAATATTTCAGATGTTTTCATTATTATTATATCTGTTATGGTGATCTGTGATCAATTATCTTTAACATTACTATTGTAATTGTTTTGGGGCACCATGACCTGTACCCAGGTAAGACAGCAAACTTAACCAATGAATGGTGTGTGTGTTTCCCCCATCTCTCTCCTTCTCCCCCAGCCTACTTATTCCCTGAGACAAAACAATACTGAAATTAGCTAATTAACACCACAGTGGCCTCTAACAGTTCAAGTTAAAACAAGAATAGTACTTCTTTAACTTTAACTCAAAACCTGGAAAGAATTAAGCTTAGTGAGGAAGTCATTCAACAACTGAGACAGGTCTCCTGTGCCAAATAGTTAGCAATGTTGTGAATGCAAAGAAAAAGTTCTTGAAGGAAATTAAAAGTGCTACTCCAGTGCACACACAAATGAAAAGAAAGAAAAGCAGCCATATTGATGATACGAAGAAATTTTTAGTGGTCAACATAGAACATAAAACCAGCCATAGCATTCCCTTAAGCCAAAACCTAATCCAGGACGAGACCCTAACTTTAATTCTGTGAAGGCCAAGAGAGGTGAGAAAGCTGCAGGAGAAAGTTTGAAGCCAGCAGAGGTTGGTTCTTGAGATTTTGGGTTTTATTTTTGTTTGTTTTGCAGTCTGTGTCTGTAACACAAAAGTGCAAGATGAAGCAGCAAGTACTGATAGAGAAGCTGCAGCAAGTGATCCAGAAAATCCAGCTAATTGAATAATTGAAGATGGCTACACTAACCAACAGATGTTCAATGTAGACTAATCTTACATAGGAGGAAAATGTAATCTAGGACTTTCACAGCTAGAAATGAGATGTTGATGCCCGACTTCAAGGCTTGCAAGAACAGGCAAGCTCTCTTGTTAGAAGCTAATGCAACTGGTGGTTTTAAGTTGAAGCCAATGCTCATTTACCATTCTGAAAATTCTAGAGCCTTTAGGAATTCTGCCAAATGTACTCTGCCTGTGCTCTATAAATGGAACAAAGCCTGAATGATAGCACATCTGTTTACAGCACGTAAATATTCACTAAATATTTTAAGCCCACTTTTGAGACCTACTGCTCAGGAGAAAAAAAAAAAGATGCCTTTCAAAATATTACTGCTCCTTGACAATGCACCTGCTCACCCAAGAGCTCTGATTCAGTCATTTCAAGGAGATCCCAGTTGTTTTCATGCCTGCTAATACAACATTCATTCTGCAGTGAATGGACTAAGGAATACTTTTTTACTTTCAAGTCTTATTATTTAAGAAAAATATTTTGTAAAGCTATAGCTGCCATACCTAGTGATTCCTCTGATAGATCTGGGAAAAGTAAATTGAAAATTTGCTGGGAAGGATTCAACATTCTAAATGCCATTAAAAACATTTGTGATTAGGATGAGGAGGTCAAAATACCAACATTAACAGCAGTTTGAAAGAAGTTGATTTCAGTCATCATAGATGACTTTGAAGGGTTCAAGATTTCAGTGGAGGAAGTCACTGCAGATGTGGTAGAAAAAGCAAGAGAACAAGAATTAGAAGTGAAGCCTAAAAATATGACTGAATTGCTGCAGCATCATGATCAAACTTTAATGAAAGATGAGTTGCTTTTTATGGATAAGCAAAGAAAGTAGTTTACTGAAATGAAAACTACTCCTGGTGAAGATGCTGTGAACATTATTGAAATGACAACAAATGATTTAGAATAGTACATAAACTTAGATTATAAAGCAGTGTCAAGGTTTGAAACAATGGACTCCACTTTAGAAAGAAATTGTACTGTGGGTAAAATGCTATCAAACAGCATCATAGGCTACAGAGAAATCTTTCATGAAACTAAGTCAATCAATGAGACAAACTTTATTGTTGTCTTATTTTAAGAAATTGCCCAGCCAGCTCAGCCTTCAGGAATCACCACTCTGATCAGTCAGCAGCCATAAACCCTGAAGCAAGATACTCCACTAACAAAAAGATAACAATCCACTGAAAGCTCTTCAGGCTAGCATTTTTTTAACAATAATGCATATTTTAATTAAGCTATACACATTTTCTAGACATAATGGACACTTAATAGAATATAGTATAATGTAAATATAACTTTTATATGCACTGAGAAACCAAAAAAAAAATGTGCCTCACTTTATTGTGATATTTGCTTTGCTATAGTTGTCTGGAACCAAGTCTGCAATATCTTTGAGGTATGCCTGTATTTCCTCCTGGGAAAGTGACATCTGGTTAGTTTATGCTACCTTACAGAAGATAAAAATACAAATTCGTTTGGGGTACTTGACATGTAGAAAATAATATTGTGGTCTTTACCATGCAAAACCTTTTGGCTCAAAATCAGAGCCAGAACTTACAATAATTACTATAGTGGTTTGAATGGTGCTTATTTAAAAGATAGGGCCGCCTCAGAATGTGACTTATTTGGAATAAGGGTCTTTGCGGATATGATTAAGTGAAGGATCTGGAATAAGATTTATCCTGAATTAAGGTGGGCTCTAAATCTAATAATTATTGGCCTTCTAAGAAACAGAAATAAAAACATAGACAAACATGAGAAGGAGGCCATATGAAGAGCAAGAGTTTGTCAAGTTTTTCCATAGTGAAGTTTCTGTTTTTCCTCTCCATACATACTCTAGTGTTTGGAAAGAATTCATTATGCTTAGCCCACACTTCAGGAATACAGAGTTATGTTTCTTCTTCTTTGGTGGTAGATCTGTTCAGATATTTGATCAATTTTGTACTTGAGTTGTTTGTTTTCTTATTGTTGAGTTTTAAGAATTTTTATGTAATTTGCATAAAATTCTTTATCAGATATGAGCTTTGCAAATATTTTCTCCCAATATATGGCTGCCTTTTTTTTTTTTCATTCTCTTAATCACGTCTTTCAAGTATCAGAGTTTTGTTTAACTTTAATGAAGTCAAATTTATCAATATTTCCTCTCAAGAATCATGTGCTTGGTGCTGAATCTACAAACTCATCACCAAACCCAAGGTCACGTAGATTTTCTCCTATGTTTCCTTTTGGAAGTTTTATAGTTTTGCATTTTATATTACATTTATGATCCACTTTGACTTATTTTTTTAAAAGATGCAAGGTCTTGGATTAGGCCCATTGTTTTATATATGAACATCCAGCTGTTGTGGCACCATTTGTTGAAAAAGAGTATGCTTTATGTTTTGAATTGCCTTTGCTCCTTTGTCAAAGTTCAGTTTCCTGCAAAATAACTTGCTAAAATCTTGACTGAATTTGAGACAAATCTATGGTGTGTTTTGTATTAGCTGGTAGTGGTTTTTTCTTTCTATATTTAGTGCTCCTTTCAAGATCTCTTGTAAGGCAGATCTGGTAGTAATGAATTCCCTCAACATTTGCTTATCTGAAAAACATCTTATTTCTCCTTCACTTAGGAAACTTAATATAAAATTCTTAGTTGAAGATTTTTTTTCCTATAAAAATATTGAATATAGGTTTCCAATCTCTTCTGGCTTGTAGTTTCGGTTTTAGCTGAGAGGTCTGATGTTAGCCTGATTGGGCTCCCTTTGTAGGTGACCTGACCTTTCTTTCTAGCTGCCTTTAACATTCTTTTATTTCTGATCATTAAGTGTCTTGGGGATGATTTTCTTGGGTCAAATCTTGGAGGAGTCCCCTGTATTTCCTGAACTTGACTGTTGGCCTCTCCAGCAAGGTTGGGGAAGTTTTCATGAATCATATTCTGAAATATGTTTTCCAAGTTGCTCACTTTCTCTTCCTCCCTTTCAGGGATGCCAATGATTCATAGTATGGGCCTGTTTATATACTCCCATACTTCTCACAGGTGTTTGTTTTTTTTTTTTTTGGTTGAGACAGAGTCTTGCCCTGTTGCCCAGGCTGGAGTGCAATGGCGTGATCTCGGCTCACTGCAACCTCTGCCTCCCAGGTTCAAGTGACTCTCCTGCCTCAGCCTCCTGAGTAGCTGGGATTACAGGCATGTGTCATCATGTCTGGCTAATTTTTATTTTATTTATTTATTTATTTATTTATTTATTTATTTATTTTAGTAGAGACGAGGTTTCACCATGTTGGCCAGGCTGGTCTTGAACTCCTGACCTTGTGATCTGCCCACCCCGGCCTCCCAAAGTGCTGGGATTACAGGCTTGAGCCACTGTGCTCAGCCAGAGGTTTTGTTCATTTTTTAAAAATTTTTTTTAAACTTTTATTTTAAATTCAGTGGTACATGTGCAGGACGTGCGGGTTTGTTACACAGTTAAATGTGTGTCTTGGGGATTTGTTGTACAGATTATTTCATCATCCAGGTATTAAACCAAGTATCCATTAGGCATTTTTAAAAAATTTTCCTGATCCTCTCCCTTCTCCCACACTCTGCTTTCCAGTAGGCGCAAGTGTGCATTGATCCCCTCTATGTGCTCATGTGTCCTCATCATTTAGCTACCACTTATAAGTAAGAACATGCAGTATTTGATTCTTAACCAAATTTTGTTTCCTTAACAGAAAATCAACTGCTGCATGTTCTTACTAATAAGAACTATACTTTTAATAACCGTCTGTCTTATTTCAGAGAACTGGTCTTCAAGTTTTGATATTGTTTCCTCTACTTGGTTTATTTTGCTGTTAATACTTGTGTTTGTATTGTGAAATCACTGTATTATGGAGCTCTGTCACACCTGTTAGGTTCTTTTAATACCAGCTATTCATTCTTCAGCTCTGGTATTGCTTTACTGTGATTCTTATTTTCCTTGGATTGGGTTTTGCCATCTCCTAATCTCCATGGTCTCCATTGCTGTCTATAAAGTGTCATTTGCTTGTCTCCTGGGACTCCACCCCAGAGAGATTCAGGTCAGCAGTAGCTCAGTGCAATCAGCCCAAGATGGAGGGTTATACAGGTAAGTGTGTGCCAGGGGTTCCCTGTCTGATGACAAGCAGTCAGGGGTGTGGGGGACCTATGGGAGATGGACTGGCCTCCTCTCCTTGGGTGGAGCATAGCTTGTTGGAGGAGGTATGGCTACGGCACTTAGGGTCTTTGCTCCTTTGTTTGTCTGAGGGTGGTAAGGGCAGTTCCACTGCAGAGAGGCTTTCAGTTGCCCCTGGAGGTTCTGTCCAGAGCATTGCCAAGTTGTTACTGGCTCAATAGCTCTGGCTGGAGTGGCTGGAGGCCCAGGCCTGGTAAGGAGATATGGGAATGGGCACCCACATAACAGTCTGACCATTTTTCCACAGGGCTGCCATGGTATGCTTGGGGCCCACTCCAGTCCCTAGTCACCTTGGATTTTCCAGTACCTAGAAGTATCACCAATGAAGGCTGCAAAACAGCAAGATGGCAGCGTATCCCTCCTTCTGGGAGCTTAAGCCTATGGAGGTATGGGCCTGTTGCTGGCCCAAAGGCACCTGTAGGAGGTGACTGGAGACCCCAGTTGGGAGGTCCTACCCACTGAGGAGGAATCAGATTGGGGACCCACTTAAAAACACAGTCCGGCCATGTTTTGCTGAAGCAGCTGTGTTGTTCTGGGGATCTGCTTCAGCTCCTGGTCACCTTAAAAACTCAAAGCCCGAAGACCGGAATGGCTAAGTTGTCCAAACAGCAAAGATGGTGACCCACCCTTCCCTCTGGGAGCTTCATCCCAGGGAGATTACAAAACTCTCTCTGCCAGAGAACACCAATGGAGGTGGCTGGAGGCCCTGGTTGGCAAGTCCTGCCCAGTGAGGAGGAATGGGATTAGGGGTACACTTAAAAAAGTAGTCTCACCATGTTTCAGTAGAGCAGCTGTGCTGTGCTGGGGGATCCCATCTTTCCTGGTCAGCTCAGACTCTCCAAAGCCTGAAGGCGGGATCGGCTAAGTTGCCCAAACAGCAAAGATGGCATCCTGTTCCTCCCTCTGGGAGCACCACCCCAGGGGGCATAAAATCTCTGTTGAGTGGAGAACATGGTTGGGAGTGGCTGCAGACCCCAGCTGGGAGATCCTGCCCAGTGAACAGGCATGGGATTGGGGACCCACTTGAAGCAGCAGTCTGGCCACATTTTGGTAGAGCAGCTGTATTGTGCTGTGGTTGGGGATTCCTCGGCCACCAGTCAGCTTGGGCTCTTCAGAGCCTGAAGTCTGGAATGGCTGAGGCCCCCAAACAGCAAAGGTGGTAGCTCATCCTCCTCCCCCACCCCTCTCCATCCCCTTGGGGGTTCCTTCTTAGGGCAGTGCAATGCCGCTACTGCCTGGCTGAAATTCCAAGCCAGTGAGTCTTATCTTGTAAGGTGCTGTGAAAGCGGGGCCTGCATGCTGTCACTGCTCTGCCCCTGATTTAGCCTCTTTCCTAGGGATATGTATGGGGGTCTAATCTCTCACTTTGCTGGAGCTGCAGCTACTTTTGCCAAAAAGTCCGAGTATTTAAGGCTCCAGGGTATCCACACATGCCTGAGCGGCTGCTCCGCCTAAACTCCACATAGCTCTGTCTATCAGACTGCAGGCCCTGGTGGGATAGGCTCACAAGGAGGGTTGCAAAAATCCATGGGAGAAGCATGGTTTCCTGGGGTCACACATTTACTCACTACTTTCCTGGGTGGGGAAGATTATCCTGGCTCTGTATTACTCCCTGGTGGGCCATTGTCCTGTCTTGCTTTTTTTCATTCTCCATGGGTCAGGTTTTTTCCTTGATTAGTCCCAATGCTAGTACCTGGATGTTTCAGTTGAAAGTGTTGTGTTTACTCTTCCCTTCTGTTCCTCTCTGGACAAGCCACCCACACTAACTGCTTTTTGTCAGCCATCCTTTAGCCCCTCTCCTCTTCTTCCTCTTTTTAGGTAGATCCCAGTTCCTGAAACATAATTTGTCCTTATGCCTAGAGAACTAATTTTAAAATGATGTTTAGGTGAATTTCATGGCAATACATTCTTTGTTATTTTATTGAAAAAGATCTTTCATATTTGAAGTGCATTTTTGATGAATGCGGAATTCTAGGTGGGTGTTTTTTTTCTTTCAAAGTTTTCTTCACTCTCTTCTTGCTTGCACAGTTACTGACAAGAAGTCTGCTATAATTCTTATCATGTTTTTTTATAGGTCACATGATGTGAATTTCCTCCTGGATTTTTCTAAGATTTTTGTTTTCTTTGTCTTTGCTTTTCTGCAGTCTGAACGATCTGCCCGCCTCTTTGTGTATTTTTTGGTATTTCTTCAGCTTGTAGTTATCTGAGCCTACTTAATCTGTAGTTTGAGGTCTGTCATTAACTTTCAGAAATGCTCTCTATTTTACTTCAAATATTCCTGTCTCTTCTTCTAATATTCCAATTACACATATGTTATACCTTTTGAAATTGTTCCACAGTTCTTGTGTGTTCTGTTTTGTTTTTTGTTTTCTTCCTTTTTTCTCTCTCTCTTTGTACTTCAGTATGAGAAGTTGGTCTATCTTTAAGTTCACTGATTCTTTTCTTACTCATGTTCAGTCTACTGATGAGACCATTCAAGACATTTTTTATCTCTGTTATAGGGTTTTTGATTTCTAGGATTGCCCATTATTGTTCTTAGAGTTTGAATCTCTACTTTTACATTACCCATCTGTTTGGCATGTTGTCTGTTTTGTAATTTTCACTCTTAACATAATAATTATGTTAGAAAATTATCAGATAATTATGTTACATGATAATTCCAAAATCTGTTATATCTGAATCTCTTTTTGATTCTTACTTTGTCTCTTCAAACTGCATTTTCCCTTGTCTTCTGGCACATTTTGCAATTATTTGTTGAAACCTATACAATGATGTATTAGACAATAGAAACTTAGGTAAACATGCATTTAATGTGAGGTTTATGTTACTCTGGCTAAGAGTTGAGCTATGTTTAATGTTTGCTTTATCAGTAAAGGCCAGAGACTTTAAATTCCTCTAGTGTCCTTGTTTTTTCTACTTTGTTAACTTTGAGATTCCCTAAGTACTTCTCTTCAGAGAGAGTTTAAATCTTGTAGCTCTTTTAACTGTGACCCACCATTATACCAAAGCCCTTTTGATCTGATGGTAAGATGTGGAAGTGGGGTGCATTCTGTAATCTTATTATTAAATCTCACTCTTTTTTATTGGGCCTGTGTTCCTGGAATGTGACCTTCACAAATGTGTCTTATCCTCCCTCTCCTCACTCTTGGATGGAATAGGAATGCTAGAGAGAGCTAGAGTGAGAGAAATTATTTTCCCCCAGGTGGGATAAGGCTCTGATAAATCTTTACCCCTGGAGAGTAAGTCTTTGCTATGAAGAACAGTTAGGCTGTACTTTACAAGTTATTCTTTCCCTCCCTCTACCTGAGCCATGAATCTTTCTGACTTCTTCAACATCAGAACACTGTGCAGTGTCTGGAGGTAAAACCTGCAGAAGTATGTGGAGGCCCTTAAGATTGTAGCACCCAGGAGTTTTTCATTCTCAGGATAGTTCTTACATTAGCCTTCAAAAATTTATCAGTATTGTTATTTAAGTGTTCCAGTTTATGGCTCCAGGGCTTCTCCAGCAGTAAGCAGATCTATCTTCATATGCTGGATTCACCTGTTTTTCCAGATTTAGGGGTGACAATTTGCCCTGAAATCTCAGTTTTCTGATGCATTCATGAAAAGTTGCTAATTTTGTTTATTTAGCTTCTTTGTTGTTGTTGACGTTAGAATGGAACTGGTGACTTCTGAACTTTTTGCATGAGGGAAGTGAAAACCAGCTAATCTACTTTTAAAGACCAGATTTGTTTTCTACTACCTTTTTTAAGGGTGCTGTATTAGGCTTTTCTTGCATTGCTATGAAGAAATACCTGAGACTGGGTAATTTATAAAGACAAGAGGTTGCGACCAGGTAATTTATAAAGACAAGAGGTTTGATTGGCTCTGTAGGCTTTACAGGAAGCATGATGCTAGCATCTGCTCAGCTTCTGGGGAGACTTCAGGAAGCACAATTACAGCAGAAGGTAAAGTGGGAATAGGGACTCCACAAGACAAAAGCAGGAGGAGAAGAGAGAGAGTTAGGTAGAGAGTTAGGTAGCGGAGGAGGTGCCATACATTTTTAAATGATCAAATCTCATGGGAACTCAGAGCAAGAGCTCACTTATCACCAGGGGATGGCCTAAGCCATTCATGTGGGATCCACCCTCGCAATCCAAATACCTCCCTCCAGGCCCCACCTCCAATGGGGATTACATTTCAACACGAGGTTTGGTGGGGATGCACATTCAGAGTTTGTGAGGCACTCTGCAAGTTGGCACCGGCTAGCTTTTTCTTAGAATAAAATCCAAGTAAAAATATCAAATCAATACAAATAATACAATAATTTCAGAGTTTCTGTTAACATCACTTCTTCTTTGAAGCTTTATTTGAAGTCTTCAGCTCACACTGAGCTCATCTCTGTCTGGGTCTAAATTCTAATATTTATTTTTACTCAATTTTCACTTAATCAAATACTCTTTAGTAATATTTGACTAATGTTTTTGTATAGATGGGCTATCTCTTTAAATATAAGCTTTTCATGGGAGGCAAAATATTTATACAATCATCATATCCCTACTTGTGCTATCATAAGTGTATACTAGCCATATGGGAAATATTAAATAGGGTGGTCCAAGATTTGCAATTTTTTCCTTTATTTTGGTGATAGTGAGGCTTCATCAGGTTTTCAGGACAGAGGTATGTGCAGATCACCTCAGTTTATAGAGGATTATTTTACAAATAGATGAGAAGGAAGAAGAAGAGGATAAAGCAGCCAAATATTTGGACCCCACAAGTGGCTGACACAGCATTCATTACTACTTTAAAATACAATGATAAATGTACTCATTTCAAAGTAAGTGCAATAAACTAATAACAGTTCCTCAAGTCTTCCATGTGGGCATCTCAACTCTTCCCTCTTTGCCTCTCCTCTTACTACATACTTTCTGCTTTATTTTTCCCGTTTTCTCACTCTCTCTGTTCGTTGATTGTTTAATTTAATTAATGAAGATTTAGCTGGAGATATTAGCAAGATAGCAGAATGAGAGGTCACAGGTTTCACTACCCCCATAGAAAGTTTAACTGGCAATTACCCACAGACAAGGACACCTTTGTGAAACCTCCAGAACATGAGAATAAGCCTGAGAAAACAGTGTGGACCACAGAACTAAATAAAGACCACAAAGGAGGGTAAGTAAAATGGTCCCACTGACTGCATCACCACTGCCCATCCCATGAGTCATCAAAGTACCACACAGAAAGGATTCCCTAAGGCTCAGTTTCAACAGTGGGAAAAGAGAACTGGAGTTAGACATCCAGCTTCCCTAGAATTCTGAGACACTTCCCAGGAATCCCACTCTGGTCTCAGCTCACAAGAAGTACAGAGGGTAATAGCATGAACACTGAACAAACCTTCATGGTAGCTCTGTGTACCTTCTAGTGCTGGTACCTGATCAGAGATACCAGCCAACAGCATTGCCTACCCACAAAGCTGAGCTGGTCACTCCTAGAAGTGATGGGAAGTCCTACCTAGCTTGAATCCTTAGATGGCCAGCCTTCATGCCCAGTCTCAGATCCTACCACAAGGCCCTCAACCCAGGGAGAAAGATGCCTGTCCCAGCACAATTTAGAAAGGAGTAGGATCCAGTTTATGAAATGTTTAGCACAGCCTCAAAGCCTACCTCAGACTCTGTCCAGAGAGGGAGACAACCAAACAGAACACTTCAGCAAAGTACAGTGGCTAATTCTGCCACACTCAAGTCTGTTCCATCTTGAGCAGCTCCTCTGCCTAGTCTTAGAGCCAAGCCTGAAACCCTGTCCAACTGAAGATCTCAAATAACAGTACAACTTGGCCAGAAAATGCACCTTGTGGCCTAGACTGATCTGAGGTCATTGCAATGTACATCTTGCAGAGCTGCCTGATTGCGTGACTCAGCCAGTGGTGTCACCTGACAGAGTAGCCCAGCCAGCAGCCACACCCAAAATCCAAGAAGCTACCTAGAGAACTCAAAAACAAGCTCTGTCTGCACATGTTTACTACCAGCTAGTCCATTCAAAATCACAGGTTAGACTAAACAAAAATGTCTACCCCTGGCAAGAATGCTTGTAAAATCTGGAAGAGGTGGCTGTCTCTTCAAATATGCAGACACCAACGTAGGGGCACAAGAATTACAAAGAATCAGAAACTCATGACATCACCCAAAGAAACTAACAAACCCACAAAAGGGTTCACCAAGACACATAGTAATCAAACTATCAAAAATAAAAGAGAAAGAAAAATTTTAAAAGTAGCAACAGATAAGAAACATATAAAAGGGAGTTCCAGTACAACTCTCCACAGATTTCTTGGGGAAAATACTGCAGTCCAGGAAAGAGTAAGATAATATATTTAAAGTGCTGAAGGAAAAAAAAAAAAAAAAGAAAGAAAAAGAAAAAGCCAAACAAGAGTATTTTACCCAGCTAAGCTATTCTTCAGATATAAGAAATTCACTACCACCAGGCCTGTCTGACAGGAATTACTAAAGGGAATTCTTTAAGCTTTATCAAAAGGCCACTAATTAATAATGCACACCATATAAAAGCACAAAACTCAGTAATAAAAGTAAGCCAGGGTCATATTTCAGAATCTTTTGGACTAAAATGGTGGTGTGTAAACAAAGGTTACCTCCAGTATGGTGCTTAATAGATCTATTAAAACAATTATAGCTAAAATTAGTTGTCAAGGGATAAAAATTACAAAGTAATAAGTTTTGACATAAATTTATATGTCGACATATAAATTTATGTCAAAGCTTATTACTTTGTAATTTTCAACAGAAATTTATAAACAAAAACATATAGTAGAAAGAAGTAAAAGCATAGAGTTGTTGTATGCAATCAAAGTTGTTTCCAGAAGCTCAAAATAACCTATTATCAAGTATAAGATGTTTTATGTGAGACTCATGGTAACTAAAAAGTAAAAAATTATTATACTAGATGTATATAACACAAAAAGGATTCAAAACATACTATTATATAAAACCTTCAAACCACAAGGGAGGACAGCAACAGAGAAAGAAAGTATATACAAGCAATAAGCAAACAAGTTATAAAATGATAGTAGTAAGTTCTTACCTATCAATAATTACCTTGAGTGTAAATGAATTATTCAATAAAAAGACATAAAATGATGGAATGTATTTTTTAAGACCCAAATATATGCTGTCTGTAAGAGACTCACCTCACCTTTAAGGGTACACACAGACTGAAAGTAAAGGGATAGAAAAAGATATTCCATGTAAATGAAAACCAAAAGATAGAAGGCATAACTGTACTCATATCAGATAAAATAGTATTTAAGTTAAAAACTGTAAAAAGAGATAATGATCATTATATAATGATTAAAAGGTCAATTAATCAAGAGGATATAATAATTGTACACACAGACACATACACACACGTACACACATATACACCAAATATTAGAGCATGTAAATATATAAAGGAAATACTAAAGGATCTGAAGGGAGAGTGATAGTAGGGAGATTTCAATAACTCATTTTCAACAATAGACAAACTATTCACACAGAAAATTAATAAACTCTCATTGGATTTGAACTACACTTTAGACCAAATAGTACTAAAGGATATATAAAGAACATTTTATGCAAAAGCACATTGTTTTCAAGCATGCCTGGAACATTCTCTAGGATACATCATATGTTAGGCCATGAAACAAGTCTATATAAATTTAAGAGAATTAAGATAATATTAATACTCTTTTCTAACCTCAATGTTATGAAACTAGTAAACAATAACAAGAAAATCTTGGAAAATACACAAACACATGGAAATTAAACAACATGCTCCCAAGCATCCAATGGGTTAAAGAAAAGAAATCAAAAAGAAAATAAGAAAAATCCGAAGTCAAATGGTAATGAAAATACAACATACAAAACTTATTGGGTGTAGCAAAAGCAGTTCTGAGAGGAAAATTTATAGCCAAAAAATGCCTATTTAAAAAAAAAAGATTTCAAATAAACAAACCAGTGATATATCTCAAGGAACTAAAAAGAAGAGCAAACTAAACTCAAAGTTAGCAAAAGAAAGAAAATAGCAAAGATTAGAGCAGAAATAAATAAAACAGAGACTTAAAAAACAACAGACAAAAAATCAATGAAACCAGAGTTGTTTTTCTGAAAAAAACAAAATCAACAAACTGTTAGCTAGACCAAGAAAAAAGAGAGAAGACTCAAATGAAGGGAATCAGAAATGAAAGAGGAGAAATTACATCTGCTACTACAGAAATACAAAGGATCATAACATATTACTGTGAATAATTACACAAGACAAAATTGGATAACCTAGAAAATGTGTAAATTCCCAGACACATAAAACCCACCAAGACACAATAATGAAGAACAGAATATGTGAACAGATCAATAATGAATAAAGAGATTGAATCAATAATAAAAAGTCTCCATCAAAAAATTCCAAAACTTGATGACTTTCCTGCTAAGTTCTACCAAATGTTTAAAGAACAAATACCAGTTCTTCTTAAACTTTTCCAAAGTCAAAGAGGAAAATTACTTTTGAACTCTTTTTATAAAGCTAACATCACCCTGATACCAAAACCAGACAAGAACATTACAGAAAAAAAAAAAATACGTGTCAGTATCCTTGTTGAATATAGATGCAAAAATCCTCAACAAACTACTAGCAAATTAAATTCAATGTTACATTAAAAGTATTATTTACATGATCAAGTGGGATTTATCCCAGGGATAAAAGAATGGTTCAACATAGGTAAATCTATGAATGTGATACACCACTTTAACAGAATAAAGGACAAAAACCATGTGATCATCCTATTAGAAGGAGAAAATAGCATTTTTCTCAATTTGACAAATCTCAGATTTGACAAATCTGAACATTCTTTTATGATAAAAACTCTCAACAGATTAGGATAAAAAGGATGCTCCTCGGCACAAGAAAAGCTATATATAACAAGAGAACAGTTAACATTGTACTCAACAATGAAAGTTAAAAGGTTTTTCTCTAAGACCAGAAATAAAACAAGGATGCCCACTTCTATTCATTATAATATTGTTAGTCCTTGCCAGAGCAATTAGACAAAAGAAAAATATAAAAGGCATCCAAATTGAAAAGAAAGAAGGGAAATTGTTGCTGTTTATTGATGATATAATTTGATGTAGAGAAACCCTAAAGACTCCATCAAAAAAAAAAAAAATCAGAACTACACTTTGGGAGGCAGAGGTGATCATGAGGTCAGGAGTTCAAGACCAGCCTGATCAACATGGTGAAACCTCATCTCTACTAAGAATACAAAGATTAGCCAGGTGTGGTGGTATGCACTTGTAATCCCAGCTACTCAGGAGGTTGAGGCAAGAGAATCGCTTGAACCCAGGAGACGGAGGTTACAGGGAGCCAAAATTGTGCCACTGTACTCCAGCCTGGGTGATAGTGTGAGACTCTGTCTCAAAAATAAAAATAAAAATCAATAAACTAAAAAACAATTTCTAGGACTCTAATAAGGAAACTTAAGTGNAAAAAAAAAAAAAAAAAAAAAAAAAAAAAAAGGTCAAAAGTAATAAACAAATACAGTACAGTTTTGGGATACAAAATCAATAGGAAAAAACAGTAGTGCTTCTATAATACTATCAACAGACTGAAGAACAGATTTTTTAAATCCCATTTACAATAGCTAGAAAATTAAAATACTTAGAAATACATTTAATTAAAGAGATGAAAAATGTATACACTAAAATTTACAAAACTTTGATGAAAGAAATTGAAGAAACAAATAAATGGAAAGATATATCATGTTTATGGTTTCAAATAATATTGTTAAAATGTTTATACTACACAAAGTGATATATAGCTTTAATGGAATCCCTATCAAAACTCCAATGTGATTTTTCACAGAAATAGAAAAAATTCTAAAATTGCTTGAACCATAGAAAACCCTAAATAGCCAAACCAATTCTGCATAAAAAGGACAAAGCTGGAGGCATCATACTACCAGATTTTAAACTACATCATAAACTATAGTAATTAAAATAGCATGGTATCATAAAAATAGACACATAAAAAAAGAACAGAATAGATAGCCTAAAAAATGAACTCATGCAATTACAGTCAATTTTCACAAAGGGTCCCAGAATACGCAATGGGAAAAGGGCAGTCTCTTCAATAAAGGATGTTGGGAAAACTGGATATCCACATGTGGAAGAATAAAATTGGATCTTTATCTCACATCATGTACAAAAATTAAGTCAAGATGGATTAAAGACTTTAAGACCTGAAACTGTAAATCTACCAGCTGAAAACATAGGTTAAAAACTACATGATATGTGTCTAGGTAATGATTATGACCCCAAAAGCTCAGGCAACAAACCCAAAAATAGACAATTGGAATTACATCAAGCTAAAAAGTTTCCGCACAGCAAAGAAAGCAATTAACAAAGTGAAGAAGCAACCTATGGAAAGAAAGAAAATGTTTGCAAACTATATGGGGTTAAAATTCAAAATTTATAAGGAACTCAAACAACTCAGTAGAAAACAAATAACCATATTAAAAATGGGCACTGAACCTGAAATAGACATTTTCCAAAGAAATCATAGAAATGGCCAACAAATACATGAAGAAATCCTCAATATCACTAATCGTTAGGGAAATTCATATTAAAACCACAATAAGATATCACCTCAAACTTCTCAGAATGGCTATTTTTAAAATGACAAAGGATGATAAATGTTGATATGGATGTAAAGAAAAGGGAACCCTAGCACACTGTTGGTGTGAAAGTAAACTAATACAGCCATTGTGGAAAACAGTATGGAAGTTCCTCAAAAAAACTAAAAGTAGAGTTACCGTAGGGTCCAATAATCCCACTTCCGGCTATAAATTTAAAGGATTTGAAATCAGCATGTTGTAGAAATATCTGCACTCCTATGTTTATTGCAGACTATTCACAATAGCCAAGTTATGGCTATTGTGTCAGTTAAGTGCCCATTAACTGATTAATGGGTTAAAAATACACACATACACACACGTATATATACACACACACAGTGCAATATTGTTTTGCCTTTACAAAGAGGGAAATTATCATTCACAACAACATGAATGAACCTGGAGGACATTATGCCAAGTGAAATAAGCCAGGAACAGACAGACAAATACTACATGTTCTGCTTACATGTGAAAGCTGAGAAATCAAACACATAGCAGCAAAAAGCAGAATGGTAGTCACCAGAGGCTGGGAAATGAGGGAAAAGGGGAGACATGGGTTAAAGGGGGCAATGTTGCATTACACAGGAGAAATAAATACATATTTGAGGTGATGAATATGTTAATTAGCTTGATTCAATCATTTCACATTATATACATATAACATCACTTTGTACCCCATAAATATATACAAATGCAATTTATCAATATTCAATATAAATCAATTTTTTAATTATACTTTAAGTTATGGGGTACATGTACAGGTCATGCAGGATTGTTACATAGGTATATACATGCCATGGTGGTTTGCTGCCTCCATCCCCCCATCACCTACATTAGGTATTTCTCCTAATGTTATCCTTCTCCAATTGCTCCACCTCCTGCTCTCCCTCCCTGAGCTCCCTACCCCCCAACAGATCCCAGCATGTGATATTTCCTCCCTGTGTCCATGTGTTCTCATTGTTCAACTCCCACTTATGAGTGAGAACATGTGGTGTTTAGTTTTCTGTTCTTGTGTCAGTTTGCTGAGAATGACGTTTTCCAGCCTCATCCATGTCCTTGCAAATAACATTAACTCATCTTTTTTATGGCTGCATAGTATTCCATGGTGTATATGTGCCACATTTTCTTTATCCAGTCTATCACTGATGGGCATTTGGGTTGGATCCAAGTCTTTGCTATTGTTAACAGTGCCGCAATGAACATATGTGTGTATGTGTCTTTATAATAGAATTATTTAAAATCCTCTGGGTATATATCCAGTAATGGGATTGCTGGATCAAATGGAATTTCTATTTCTAGATCCTTGAGGAATAACCACACTGTCTTCCACAATGATTGAACTAATTTACACTCCAATATAAAAGTGTTCCTATTTCTCCACATCCTCTCCAGCATCTGTTGTCTCCAGATTTTTTAATGATCACTATTCTAACTGGCATGAGATGGTATTTCATTGTGGTTTTGATTTGCATTTCTCTAATGACCAGTGATGATGAGCATTTTTTCGTACATTTGTTGGCTGCATAAATGTCTTCTTTTGAAAAGTGTCTGTTCATATCCTTCACCCACTTTTTGATGTGATTGTTTTTTTTCTTGTAAATTTGTTTTAGTTCTTTGTCGATTCTGGTTATTAGCCCTTTGTCAGATGAGTAGATTGCAAAAATTTTCTCCCGTTCTGTTGGTTGCTGGTTCACGCTAATAATTGTTTTTTTGTTTTTTTGTTTTGTTTTGTTCTTTGTTTTTTTTTTGTTTTTTTGTTTTGTTTTGGTTTGGTTTTTTGCTGTGCAGAAGCTCTTAAGTTTAATTAGATCCTATTTGTCTATTTTGGCTTTTGTTACCATTGCTTTTGGTGTTTCAGTCATGAAGTCCTTGCCTATTATGTCCTGGATGATATTGCCTATGTTTTCTTCTAGGGTTTTTATGGTGTTAGGTCTTATGTTTAAATCTTTAATCCATCTGGAGTTAATTTTTGTATAAGGCGTAAGGAGGGGGTCCAGTTTCAGCTTTTTGCACATGGCTAGCCAGTTTTCCCAACACCATTTATTAAACAGGGAATCTTTTCCCGTTTCTTGTTTTGGTCAGGTTTCTCAAAGATCAAATGGTTGCAGATGTGTGGCGTTACTCCCGAGGCCTCTGTTCTGTTCCATTTTTTAAAAAGTTGTAACGAGTACTCCCTGTATGCTCGGCCTTCAGCAAGGCCTTGGGAATAAGGAAGAAAAATAAATATTTCCTGCACAGAGAATTTACAGCCAAGAGAGACAAGTTTAGAAGTAGTTATGAGAACACATAGAAGAGGTATTTAATCAAGTCTAGGGGGTCAAGAAAAACTTCCTTGTAGGAAGTAACATCCAAAATGAGAAGTAAACAAAAAGGATGACATTACCAGCAGGGTGATTGTGGAGAGTGTTCATTACAAGCAAAAGGAATAATATGCACAAGGTCCTAGAGGAATACCATAGTGTTAGAAAAACCAAAAGTAGTTTGGTATAACTAGAGTGTAGAATACAGGATGATGGGCAGCAGGAAGGAGCGGGTGGAAATATAGAAATGTAATGCCTTGAAGATAAGCAGGGTCCAGCTTATAAAAACAATTTAATTATGGCAATAAGTGTTAACTTTACCATAAGTGCTTCTGGAGGGAAGACAATGGAGGCTTTCAGCTATAGAAAAGATGTGATCCAATTGGTATTTTAGAAATATCACTCTGTAAACAGTTGGAAGAAGGGGAATAACCCTTGCTCCAAATTGACTGCTTATTGAGCTAGTCCACCAATCCAAGTAAGAGCTATAAAAGAAGAGACAGGAACAGAAAAGAGGGAGAAATACTTAGGAAGTAGGATTGCTCAGGCTTAGGACTGACTGTATTAGACTGGTGCAAAAGTACTTGCAGTAATTGAAAAAAAAGCAATTGCTTTTGCACCGAGCTAATATCTGAGGGAGAGAGGTGATTGGCCAGCCTTTTGATGCTGCATTTGCATCAGCACCTTGCTTACCTGGGCCAACTGTTGTACTCAGGGTGAGTGTCATGGGTTGAAAACACAGCAGCAGTGTTCCTCAGTAGGACACATTGGCTATGCCAATTTGAATAGCCCCTGACTCTGGCTCTGGAGGGTGAGCAGGAAGCAGAAGACTACAGGAATAAATGTCTACAGACACTTCTCTGCATCAAGAACAAGGGAGGGCTTTCATATGAGGGCCAGTAGGAGTCTTCTTGAGGATGGAAGGGGTAGCAGGATAGATGCATGGTCCCCAGCAGACTCTTGCTTTTCCTAGAGATGGTGTGTATAAGTGGGAAAGATCCACTGTTCCCCAAGATGATCTTCTCTGCTCTAAGTGTTCGTTTACAGAGAGCCACTTCTTAAGCTGAGGCAATCAGCTTCTCCTTCACCCAACTCCTAATCTCTAGCAGCTCCCTGGGAGGAAATGAAAGTTGCACTGCAACCCCTCCTCCTGGTGGTTATTTCCCATGGACTAGCCCATGAAAGCTGCTTTTCAGATCTGTAAGAGTGCCTCTTTTTTACTTTTATTCATTCTTCTGTGTGCGGAGGTTTCACTCTAAATAAAGCTATGCTATCCATCTAATTATTGTGTGATTTTGAATGAATACAACACCCACTAGCAGCAGACATGCTGTTATGCTTAGGTCCTGATGGGTCACAAGCCTATATTCTTGTGATTATGAAACTATTTCTGGTGAAACTGAGAAAAAAAAAAGTGAATACTGCTATTTAAAACAGCAGCTGCCTTCTAAAGCGGACTTGGGGGGTGGATCTTGTTAAAAATAGTCTCGGGGACTCTGCTGGTCTTTTCTGCTGCTAATGTTGACTGCACCTTAATGGATTTTGGTGTAACCACTGTGGGCCTGGAACTGAGTTTTTGAGTAGGAACTAGAGAGAGCTCTGTTCTGTATTATAGTATGGAACGAATTCAGAGCCCATAGGAGTGAGGGCAGATGTGGGAAAGAAATGAGTGAGAAGGAGATGGGAAGAAAGATGGGAGGGAAAAGGAGCCTGAAACAGGGAAAAACCTTTACAGTCCATTAGGTGCCACAAACGAACTACTTTTCATGGCAGTGTGGCTACAATAATCTAGGGCAGGGACGACTGACATGCACATCTTTTCAAACTTTTAGTAAAGTCTGATAGATACCTCCACACCAAGGTGAACACATGAATAGGGAAGTATGTTTTGGACATGAAGCAATCTAGAAACTGAACTAATACAGCCAGAGCAAGAGGTCAGTATGAGAATATAAACCTCTGAGAATTCAAAGAAAGCATGGGCAGGCATCGTAAGTTGTGAAATGGGGGTTGAGAACCATTCTTTTGTAAAGAGTGTTTACTCCAGCTAAACACTGAGATATACTAGCAATAACTGTTCCTAACATGTGTGAGTTATGGGGAAGTACAAATGGAGTATTTTATATCAATATACAAAAGTTTTATATCAAGTGAAAAAATTGGTAAAGTATGTTCTAAAATCTTACTTAGGCAAATATATCTTCGTAATATTAAAACTTTAAAAGTATGTATGAAGTTATGATTTTCATGTAACTGAAAGTTGTCAAAGCCTCAAAGATGTCTGAAATTATCTACTGTTGCATATGTCCGCGTGTTCTGTTTAAACTGGCTACATTTGGTTAAGAAATAAAATAGGGTCGGGTGAGGTGGCTCATGCCTATAATCCCAGCACTTTGGGAGGCCAAGGCAGGTGAATCACTTGAGGTCAGGAGTTCAAGACCAGCCTGGCCAACATGGTGAAACCTCATCTCTACTAAAAATACAAAACATTAGCCAGGTGTGGTGGGATGTGCCTGTACTCCCAGCTACTCGGGAGGCTGAGGTAGGAGAATCACTTCAACCCGGGAGGTGGAGGTTGCAGTGAGCAGAGATCTCTCCACTGTACTCCAGCCTGGGCAACAAAGCAATACTCTATCTCAAATAAATAAATAAATAAATAAATAGAGAAAAGAAATAAAATGGACACATGATTTGTAAAATATATATTTATTCCAAGACATTTATTTTCCTTACCTTCATTTCAGAAAAAAATCTCTATTTATATTCCTTTAATCAATATTTTCACATAATATTTGCCTCATTGAAAGCAATGCCCAATTAGAATTAGATCATTTTCCTTGAATTATTATGGTTTCTGGATACTTTTTGCTATTTTCATTTCTTTTCTTCCTTTCTTTCCTTTTTTTTTTTTTTTTTTTTTTTTTTTTTTTTTTTTTTTTTTTTTT